>NW_020653344.1:2995892-3219399 GCF_003589595.1 Hyposmocoma kahamanoa
GTATGTATCTATGGGTCCTAGTTGCCTGAAATAAATAAATAAATAAATAAAAAAAATAAAAAATAAAAAGCCAGGTAATGTAGTAGGAATGTTTATTTCCCTTACAAAACCAATATGGCGGACCGTTAATTAATTGTTTTAACCGACTTGAAAAAGAGGAGAAGGTTCTTAATTCGGCTTTTTTGTATGTATGTTACGCAATAAATTTGTGAACCGATTTTGATGATTCTTTTTTTGTTGGGAATAGGGTACCTCAATAGTGGTCTCATTTAATTTTAAAGAAAATATTCCACCTTTAAGGGTGGCTTTTCACGCGTGAAGACTTATCTTTATGAATAGCGCCTAAATTTTGTAAGGTGCAATTATTTTAATGGTTGTTTCTCCTATGCTCCAATAGAAGGTGGTTTTCTCTCAATATACTTTAAGTCAGGGGTTCCCAAATTTATTTTGTCTACTGCCCACTTTGAGAATAAATGATGTTTTAGCGTCCCCATTTTTTCACCTACTTAAAAACCACTATAACTTCAAATTAAATTAATTATTGTGAGGTATATTAGCGAAGATGAAACATTAATTCTAAACGAGACTTTTACTATAACCCGCAAGAGTTAACTTGAGACCTGAGCGCAGTAGGTAGTACACAACGGCGCTCAGGTCTTAAGTTAACTCTTACGGGCTACACCTGCCGTTGCACTCATACACACATTTGATCGTTGGTATCAACACCCCCTTTAATTTGGTTGTAATATTTGATTATCTCAGGTTTTCGTTTATCGTTTTCTTCAATCTTCTCGTCGTGGTGCATGGATGATGGAAGTAAGACTGCCTTCATCGGCTTCGAGACGTATGAGCATAAAACAAGATTGGGTTGAAACCCAAACAGGCTTGAATAGATTGCACGATCTTTTGATGCTTGGAAGGACGGTGGTATCTCTGGCTTATTTTTGCGTAATGTTCCGATCATGGTCAAACGATGGTCTTCGAGAAGTTTTTTTGCTAAGGTAACACCCGTGAACCAGTTGTCCATCGTGACGTTCCTGCCAGATCCCGAAATGTTTTGCACCATACGAGTTACTAGACTTACAGTATCGTTAGGAAGCTTATATGGCCCATCAGGTTGAGTTCCAGCATATATTTCAAATTTGTGTTAGTAATAAGTTGCAGAGTCTACAACAGCGATATGCTCTAACCCGTACTTGTTAGGTTTACTGGGCATATACATTAAGCCTGAAAATCTTCCACGAAAAGCCGGCAACTGTTCATCGATAGTTACATTTTCGGATACGCTTTAATTGTTCTGAAATGAAGCATTTAGTAAGTCACATAAATCTCTCACTGCAGATAGTTTATCCAGGGAGTTTCTTTCTTCCCTAGTGTTGCGGTTGTCAAAACGTAGACATCTTAGTATGAAGAGAAAATGATTGTAAGACATTGTGGTTTGAAAAAATTATATCCCTGTGCCATCCGGAGCCCATAAATCTTTGTAAGTTAAGTGTGATGAGCGCCAAAGAGAGCCAATAGTTCATCTGAAGATAGCACCTTGCAATCTCGGTTGCGCTCAAAATTGTCTTGAATCGACTGTACTTACATGTTTGTAGAAATCAAAATCAGTTCCATTGCTTCCTTAGCAAACACAGTCAAGAAAGCTTCTGTGAATGTTGTTGCCTCCCTAGTCTGTCCTTTAGGTCCAGCGGATTCTCTTATTAAGTTATGGCTCCGAGTTCTGACACTAGTAGTTGGTGGTTACTTAGACTATGCAGTTACTTTGTCTTTGCCAACATAGACAGAATTTCTTCTTCTGTTTACTCTGTCATTTCCTGGCAACATTTTCAATGGTAGTTCATCATCACTACTCCACTGACTGGCAATGCTTTGAGCAGACTCCGACTCGTGGTTACTATCTAAAATTCAATAAAACAAGACAGATATATGAACTACACGGAGAGAAATATCAAACCGAGTTAGTTAGAGCAATCTCTTAATTAATATTAGTTGATGTTCACAAGTTGTAGTCGAGAGTCAAGAGCTCAGTCGGTGTCTAAGAGTCGTATTCCAGAACTCTACTCAATACTCAAGTCAGGACTTGAGTGAGTGAGGATTTCAGTGAGCACTGAAAATCATACTTAAGTCCTTGGACATTAGGGTCGTATTTCCAGTGCTTGAAATCATACTCAAGTCTGCTCAAATCCTAACTTGAGCATTGAGTAGAGTTCTGGAATACGACCCTAAGAGTCTTCCTAGATAAAATTACAAATCTCCCCCTAAGCCTCTACACAACGCCCCCATTCTTTTCCTGGTCTCTTATCGCCTTTAGGCCTGCAGCGCCCACAAGTGGGCGTTATCGCCCACTTTGAGAAAGGCTGCTTTAAGCAGTGAGCACCGATTTTTATTATCTCCTGTGTTAAGTCTCGTATAGTGGCGAACTGGAGATGAATCCGTTTTTGCGCACTTTCCGGTAACCGATTTCACTAAAACTTAGCAAATAAATGTAATGCCACGAATTTTTGTGGTTGTTTTTTTTAGTTGTTTGTACTCAGATTATTTCTATTCCTGTTCATAACTGTCAATTATAATTGCTTAATTTTATGAAGACGTAGGAACAGGAGAGATAATGATGAAGTATCTATGCTGCCACATAAAACCGCATTAATGTCCAAAAGGTATGTTCTGTATGCTGCCAAGATTAGTAATAGTCCCAAAATCCACCCGAGAATTGCATGTACGTAGATCTTTAAGTAAAATGTTTTTATAATGTAAATGATTATATGAATACGAGATGGATTTAGAACTAACTTGAAATAGTGTCTAGTAATATGTATTTGACTAATTTTAACACGTAGTGTAAGTTATTGTCGCATTTAATTTAATTTTTGATGTGACTAATATTTTTATAGAGGTGTAGAAATTATTTATTGGATTTGCGCGGTTCTGCGTCAACGCGCGGGGGCAGCATTCTAGCGGCCCCGCGCCACTTAGGCGATTAACACACTGCATCGCGTCCCGCGACGGAGCGCGAGACGCGAAATCACGCACGCGGTGTAAGAGACGCAGATCTGCGTCAACGCGCGGTTTAGTATGCGCGGGGGTAGCGGTCTAGCGGCCCCGCGCCACTTAAAGTATGTACTCGCTTCGTAGTTGATCGCGGTAGTGATTGTAGATGTAGCTGAGATCCTTCTTTGACAAGAATGGTTAATAATACAGAACTCATTCAGGGCGCTGCAGTTATACTGTCTATTTGGTTTTTGTTTATTCAAACAAAAAGACATCGAAGATATTGGATACATCCCTTGTTACGAACTAGATAGATAAATGGATCATTTCAATTTCATTACAAAGATTTAAGAAAATATAAGGATAAATTTTGTCGATTTTCAATAGCAAATATAAATTTATCGACGTCGAGATCCACTGTAGAAAACTGAACACGTCCTTACGCTTAAAAATCTGCGCGGTAGCCATACACTGCGATTCGCCGCGGTTCGGAGAAACGTTGTCAGTGTGTTAGACGGCGCGACGTAGCACCGCGCTCCGTCCCGGGGCGCAGTGCATTGTGTTAATCGTCTTATTTTGGCTTTATTTTTTGACGCTGTTAATTTTTACTGTGTTGATCTCTACATGTTTACTCCTACTTTTTTTACTGCTTTAATTATAATACAAACATGACATCACTCAAATACTTTACTGCCTGATAGTTAAATTGGCCTAAAAGATCTTGCAACCGGGCCATTTTATTAAAAAATGATTGTTTAAAATATAAGCGGTAGTTGGACACTTCTATTCTATCTCTTTGATTTTTTGTTTTGTAGCGTTAGTTTGGCTTTCTTCTAAATATATGAAGAGGCTGTATGGTGGAACCTACCCAACACAATAAATGGGTGAAAACTTATTAAAAAAATTACGTTTGTTGTCATGGATTATTGGCAAAATATACATTAAATAATGGTCGTGTTTCATTATTATATTTACTCGTAGGAAAAGTATTGTATGCAATCGTTACATAATTAGGTCTTAAAATCTCGTACCTATTACTTATATTCAACTTTGAGAACACTCATTATGTAACGATACTTAAATTTTAGAAATTGTGAAAAAACATAGTCTTTTTATTTAATTTAATTATTTATGTAAAGGCCGTGGACTAAGAATTTCTCCTTGTTGTCATGCAAACTTGTTTAGCAAAAAACACTAACAATGCAAGGGCCAAAACTTATTTGCTAGCAACGGCTCGTGTTTACGCTTATTTTGTATTATGAAACCGTTTCTATGATAATCTTTCAACAAACATATCCGAATTTGGTACCGCCATCGATCCGTTAAGCTCTGCAAACAATAAACTCTATTGTTTGAACTTCCATACTATGGAGACGTGCGCAATTTTGCTTGGAATATGACAAGGAGATTTATCCTTTTTTACCCGACAAAGCGATGGCCCCAAGTCTCTGTCTCAAGTTGTCTATCGATAGAGTGGCAAAGGCAGGATTTTGTACGTTTGATACTCTGTTAAAAATGGTATAGCTAGCTAGCTAATCATCAAGTTACTATTCAACGTCTTCAATCATATTCAATCTTTAGTCATTTGAATTTACCATCCACGGAAGTAGAAAATATTTCGGATTTCTCAATAGAGTATGTTGTAGAAGTTTGTGAGATATGTATTAGTAACCTTGGTGTAATATTATTATGTATATATTGAAATGAGAGACATACCGAGGTTTCCTATGGTCAAATGGAGTTGATCTTACAATATCTGATCAGGACCTACAGCAAAAAAAAATATAATTAGAGGAGACTTCAATGTAAATATTCTAGAAAATACGAGGCAAACCAATGCGTTGTTAAATTTTATGTTAGAGTATAATTTTAAACAATTAACTAATGAACCCACACGTGTAACTACAAACACTTCTACATGTCTACACTTAATTTTTTGTAATTTTGCTACAAATACACTAAACATTGTGTGCAGAACCTAGGCTTTTTTGACCATAAAGGCGTATTTGTCAAAATTCACGAATTAGCACTTAAGACTGTATCTTCTTGGATAACAGAGAAGCGTCTCTTTAATACAAAAAATATGAATAATTTTAAATCGGAATTGACGGATATTGACTGGCATAATATACTTAACTTGAATAATGACATAAATAAAAATGATAATATATTTTTTGAGATTATAATTTTTTTTAAAATAAATTTATACCTAAAAAGATTGTTAAATAATGCAATAAAAACAAAAATCATTGGCTAACCCGGGGAATAAATACATCGTGCGAAAATAAAAGACATTTAAAAAACTTTTCACCCATTCAAAAAAACCCTATTCTTCGCAAACACTATAAGTTATATAACAGAATTCTAAAACAGTCAGTAAACAAAGCCAGACGGCTATATTATGGATCTCGTATTAAAAATACAAATAATATTATAAAAAGCGTCTGGAGAACAATTAGGGAAACTACTAATAAAACAGTTCTAAAAAGTAAACAAAGCATAATGTCATCCGTAAAAAACCGAAATATATGTGACCCCACGCCAATTTCAAAACACGTTCAATAATTTTTTCGCGTCATTGGGAGAAGGGGTAAGTCTAACTCAAAAATTAGGCGACCTATATTTAATCGAACCGAGAACACAATGTACCTTACGCTCGTCTCACCGCAAGAAATAAACAACATATTTCGTAACTTAAAAAGTAAACACAGCTACGGAATTGATGAAATACCTCCATAATTAATAAAGATGTGTGCTAATTAATTAACCTTGCCTTACTTCCTATTGGTGAATCAGTCTTTTCTTGAAGGAACTTTACCTGACCAGTTAAAAGTAGCAATAATAAAGCCAATACATAAAAAAAAACTAAATCTGACTCAAATAATCCATTCTTACAGCGAAAAATATAAACTGTTCACAGACTCACAATATGGATTTAGAAAAAAACAAGTTCACTACTATGGCCGCTTATACATACTTACAAAAAATATTAGATATTGTAAACAAAAAACATTACGCGATCGGATTGTTATTAGATATGACGAAAGCCTATGATAAAGTACAATACACCATTCTACTAAGTAAACTGCATGGCTTAGGTATTAGGGGTGTAGCATATAAGTGGTTGGAATCTTATTTGCAGAAACGAGTACGGTACGTTGACATAGAATTTTTTGACTACGACACATAGACAATACGCACCGTTAGAACGGACCAGCATTTTATGACCAGTTCTATACCGCAGGGCAGCGTGATTGGATGCTTACTATTTCTAATTTATATCAATGACTTTACTAATGCTATCTCTGAACACTGTGTTATGTTTGCCGACGATGTTTCACTTATGACATCATGTAGTACCGGCGACAACGTGAATGTAAAAATTAAAAAAAAATTCACAGACGTTGTAAATTGGATGCTGATTACAATTTAGAGGTAAATTTAAATAAAACGAACATTATGCAATTTCACCCGCCACAAAAATCTCCACTACACTTACTATGTACTTAAAATAACATGCTTGTAGAAACGGTACATAGCTTCACTCTGCTTGGCTTAAATATAGACACGTATGTGAACTGGAAATGTCGCATACAAAAAATTAAGGAGAAGTTATCTAGCTTTACGTATGCATTGAGGGAGATAAAGAAAACGACTGACCTGACAGCTGCAATGACCGCTTATTATGCATACACTAATTCCATCCTTTGGGGAAATAGTGTGCATGCACGAGAAGTATTTATAATTCAAAAAAAGTACATCCGTATTCTCGCTAATATAAAGAGTACTGAGAGCTGCAGACCGTATTTCAAATAATTTAAAATGTTTTACTTTAGTTTCCATTTATATTCTTGAGATTTGTAAATTTATAAAACAGCACCCTGACTTCTACACCAATCTTGACGACCTGCCCCAAGGACATACTTATAGACCACGTAATAGATTGCTTATGCCACAATCTCAGCTACAATCACACAGCTCAGGTCCCCACTCAATGTCAGTAAAGATATTCAACGATCTACCGCCAATCATTAAGAACGAGAAAAAGTATTCACTCTTTCTTAATAAATTGAAATCATACCTAATTAATAAATGTTTAATAAACAATTTAAATGAATACTTTAATGACAAAATATAATATTGTAATAAATTTTAATAATTAAAATATTACATAATAAATAAATCTTGAATTACGTTGTATTATATGACGTACTTTTATTATACATAAATTGATAGTGAACAATTGAAGTGACTAATCTAAGCCTCGGCCTGCCTCTTTTTTTTATTCTAATTTTTTTTGCTCATCAATGGCGAGTCGACGATATGTCTAGTCTACTAATCTCATTTGACTTTGCTTTCGAAGGTTTTAACTTACAATTGAAATGAAATGTTATATGTTCCCTAAAAGGGAATGTAAAATAAAATTCTAAGACTTCACGATTTCAGACACCTATCGGCACATGAAGTCAAAACAAAATTACAGTAGGTGCTAATAAACATGACATACGAGGACACAGAGTCGTTACTTGTTCCTGTAAAATAAAAAAACGCTCTACAAATATATTCACTCCACACACACACAGTATTTATTGCCCTCTCTGTCATTTTTTATGTTTGTTATTACTTATATTTAAATTTGTCATATTTCTTTTGTAATTAATTTTATAATATAGTAAAATAAATCCTTGTGTAAAAACCTTCTGTACTGATAACCACGACACAAGCCTAGCCTAGTGTGGTTATCTATGTATCACAATATTAGGATTGTTTGGACAGTTAAATAAATGATTTTGTATTTTGTATTTCTTTTTGTATTTTCTCTTCACAAAACAGGCTTGTGAGTAGAGGATCTTAAGGTTAAAAGAAAACAAAAGTTGGTCATACTGTTTTTTTGGTTTTTTTTGACTGGTGCCCGAGATTGGTATAGAAAAACCTGTATTAGGGGTAAAAATTTGAAAAAAATAACAAATGGATGGAAAATGAAACTATTTTTCCGGATATAAATCGCGTATAGTTGTTTTTTCAAACAAACCAACGTTTCGGGCCCTTTACAGGTCCCATGGGCACGGTTGACACGGTTTGACTCGGAAATTTTTAATAGTTTCATTTTCTACGTGTGACAATTGCGAAAACCTGGGAACTGGATATGACAAATGGAATTATAATTTCTTCTTCTTTTTCTTTAAGGCATTTTTTTAAGTAAATGCATTTTTTTAATTCAGGCCCCTTGTGAAATTTATGTTAATAACGAAAAGTGTATGTTAATTTTTTTTTTGTAAATTTAATAAAATCCACACCTGATCTTAGCCCCCGCACTAGATAATGAACAATTAACCCGGATGTAGAGGATCCGGATTACATTTAACTAGAACCCGATTGAGGAACGCCCACAAAAAGATAAAATCAAAAGCATCAAGACTAGCCGGGAGTGTATAAAAAGTTAAATCCGAGTGGTGGAAGCCACTCTAATCACTACGTACATTTTGCTTTGTAAGATGGACGTCGTTAAATAATAGATGATGCTGACATCTCTTTTTTTGCCATACAATTTTTAGATAATTTTTCAGAACACGAAATATATGTCATAAAGGCACCAAAAACATTATAATAGTAATAGTATAGAATCAAAGACAAAGCTTTGACTTTAACCCAAAGTTAAAAACTTTTTTTGCCCCTCGTTAAAGCTCAGGTGACAAAGCTACGAGTTCATTAGTTCAACTACGACCTTTCTAGTGGGAGAACAGTAATTTCCCTAAATCAGGTTTTCTGGGAACGTAATACGAATTTATGCCCTTGCTCTCCATTTTTGCATAAAAAAATGGGCCTGGAAAGAAAATAGTTTAGACAACACATCAATTACACTAAGTATACTTACTAGTCGAGATGAAATGAATCGAAGCCTTGCAAATAAGATAAACTGTGCTCTACGATGTACAGTGTTTCCTCAAGGAAGTTTTATTTCTATGTTCTTTTTCTTTTTTTTAATAAGAAAAACTTTTTTTAATACTGTCACGGATGGACATTCTTGAGAACCTCGTTAGCTTAACAGTTTACACTGCGGGCGCTGTATGAGGAGGTCTCGGACGTGATTCCCGGTGGGGTCAATTTGGGAAATTAACTTTTCTAAACTCGTTCTGGTCTGGGTGTTCTGGGAAGTGCCCCAAAATGAATTCCGTTGCTATAGTACACATAGTACAGGTAGTAGTCTAGTTTGTGACCAGGGAATAGGTAATTTTATGGTATCATACGATAAACACTCTTTCTCTCTTTCAATCTTGGTGACCAATTATTAAAAAATAATTGTTATCTTAAATTAAGATCATAAAATAACAATGGCGAAATTATTGTTAAAAGAGTTATTCAGCGTCTTCAAACGTCATAAATTGCAATACTTTTTTCTAAGTGACAGGGCGAACAAGTCGTGCACCTGGTGGTAAGCGTGACACCTGTCCATAACAGTTTCAGTGTCGTTCAAAGGCCACTGTCACTGTGCCCGTCACCCTGAGGCATTAGTTGAAAAGTCTCACGTGCCTGTAATTTCACCAGCACTCTTACCTTCAAATCCGGAACGCAGTAATGCTCGCATTGGCGGTAGAAATAGATTAAGTGGCAGTAACCTGGACGAACTCTTTCACAAGGGGCTCTACTGCTACAAAAGGTTGAATTAAATAAATTCATTAGATTTTTCAAATTATACCAAAGGCCTCCTAAGTCTGGAAATAAAATCATATATTCCAATGAAACTCAAATGACTAAATTAGTATGTAACCTGACCATATATAAAAAAAAATATCTACAACTGTCAGATTCTTACTTTTTTAATGTTTAGCGACATCTAACCGCCAAAAAAAGATTTTCATTACCTACGTACCTATAGATTGGTCCATATTAAGTAACTTCACGTAACATCAAATGTTTTCAACCGATAATCGTTAATTACCGATAACCGATTAATCGTAAAAAATATTCAAATATGCCACGCAAGTAAGTGCTAAAACCGGCTAAAAAATTCACAATATCAAGTATAGATGGCATGTTTCACAAATAAATAATTTGTGCCTAAGTTACCAAGGTATTCTTTATTCAGTTTTCTTTTGTTATGGTTACTTCATGCCTTTTGACCATCCGTCATTGACTTGCAAATAAATGGACGACGGGTCTAATACAAAAACCACGAAAAAAATGTCCCAAGTCAACCTATTTAAACGTAGTGACATGCAAAGGAACATGAAAAAGCTAAAACGTTGAATTTAAATTGTAATGTCATCACAGTACTGTCTAATTTTGCTTGCTTCGCTGTCAGTCGAACAAACGAAGACTAAAGCGTGAATGACGCTCTGTATACGATTTTAACGCCCTATAAGTTCGGACACTTTTTAGCGCGGACCCGACGTCCATATAATTGTAAGTCAATGCCATCCGTTATAAAATATAATATATTTGAAGGCTTAGGTATGTAGTTTATTATGATATAATAATACGCCGAACATAATTTTATTCGGTGTATAATGGGTGAAGAAACTTACATAGATTTCTCATCGGTGTGGCGCTACGGCTAAAAAGTCGTTAAAGACCAGTTACGAAGATCCGACAACAAGCACAAAGAACAAATCGTGAGGTCCGCTGGTTCGTTCCGTGACTTAATTGGCATAGAGTCTGGCACGGTTTATTAGAAGATGTTGGTTCTAATGCGGCCGGGTCGAAGGAATTTTTTCTAAGTGTTCGATTTTTATATTACTAATTATAACAAACTTTCTAGGAATAGCCAACAGCGTCATTAAACTATAAACTTTTGTACAAATATCGCCTTCAATGCAATGAAACTAGATCCGTCAATGTCGTTAGAGACATAGGAACCATCAACCCGTCGATTCAGAATCAATTATTCTAACATGGAGCACAACATTATGATAAAAAAATAAAAATGTAAATATTTTAGTTAAATAATGTGGAAATATTCATTTATTCATATCGTAAGTTAACAAATTATATATGAAATTGTCAAATTTACAAGATCAGCACTAGGCTTCGTCAATCGGTAGGTTTAGTTAAATTAAACAATTAACTAAGTAATTGTTACAGGCAAAAGTTATTTTCCCGCTTTGCATTCACATTTCGCTGAGGCTAGGCTACATCATTAACTAGGTCGAGTTTATCACAGAGTGAGTTGATTCAATTGGACCTTTAATACAACACTATTTTTGTTTCGCAAAAAACGTATTATCGCTAATTAAAAATCCGACTATATTCGGACCTCACTTCCATGAAACCATTGACGGTCATTTGTATCGAATATCCGTTACAGAATTGTGTTCACGTTTAATCGTGTTACCTAATGGACCGGACTCGTGACCCGTATTGAATTCCGTCATTGGAAGCTTAAATTTTGGAACGTGTTCACGAATTTCCAAGGTAAAGCATTTAACCGTATACAAAAACATGATACATGGTGGTATATGGTGGCTCATAGATGGCGCTACGGCTATTAAGTCGTTGAAAACGAAATACAAAGATCCGACAACAAGCACATATAAAAAATCGTGAGGGCCGCTGGTTCGTTCCGTGGCCTAGTTGGCGTAGCGTCTGGCGCGGTTTGCGGTTTGAAGACGTCGTTCGAATCCGGCCGGATCGAAAAAAAAATTTTCTAAGTGTACGATCTTTGTATTAATAATTATAACATACTAGTGGAGTAATTTGACAAAAAAACAATTCAATATCAATTCAATACAAATTTAATTACGGTTAATAGCGACATCTCTAGCCAGGGCTGGTAGCTGTAAAGTTACCTAATTGGGAGACGAAATATTTTCATAAATTTCTCGTAGATGGCGCTACAGCTAAAAGTAGTTGAAAACCAAATATGAAGATCCGATAACAAGCACATAGATAAATCCGTGGATTAAGTTTAACAGCTGTGATGTCCCAAGGCTGTGTACTCTTTTTAGCTAATCTTATTAGATATTGTAAAATTATAATAATACAATAATGGACTTGTAATGAATAAATTATAAAGCAAGTAGTGGATATAAATTTTAGGCTTTCGTGGTTATTCACAAATGATTATCAAAATCTCACACAGACTGACACTAACCACTGGATCGCGTTGCATAGCCCCCAGGTACTAGCGACAGAAAGTCACTACATACTACGGTTGGTACGAGAAGCCATCGAGATAACGAAGTACAAAACATTTAACCGTGATGATGGTTTTAAACTGTTCAGTGCATGGAATCTGGTCCTTAGTGCGTGCAGTAATAAAAACAAAAACACTTTGAGTTCACTTTCGCGTGTGGATGTAGTGAGTGTGGTTTGAGTGAAAAAAAGTGAGTGACATTGGTAACGCCATAACAAATCGTGATGACGGTAGTAGTCGTCGACAGCGCAAGAGGGTAGACAGATATGTCTGCTCTTAAAGCTGTCATCTGCCGCCGTCCAGTCAAACCGTGACCATCGGAGCGCAACCGTTCTGAAATATCGGGAAAATAAAAAGAAGTCATACCGTGGTAAGAAATCTGATATTAGTGATAAACACAAACTATTTATATAAATGACAGCTGGTAAATTATCGTCAACCTATTATACCCCACTGCTGAACACGGATCTCTTCACACGTTTTCCAAGGTTTGTAAGCCTTCCTCTTGTTGGTTTCATCACGATGTTTTTTTTTCATCTTTAGCGAAAATTATTGATACTAACTATTCACAAATAACTTAAATATTAAAGTTACATGAAACCACAGAGACTGGAACTATCGACCTCTCAATTTTCTCACCTCCGACCTCTCAACCGTTTTTCTGCTGCGCTACCACCGCTCTTAACTTTAAATTCAGGAGTTAAAAACATTTTTTCAACTGAAAATGAAATTACTTACAATATTCTTCAACAAATGTAAGCGTTTTAAAACTACTCTCACATCAAATCAAATGTAAGCCTTGTGCAATGATACTACGGAAGGGTATATTGCAAGGGTGTTATTGCAAGTTTTAGTAAAAGAATTACACGTGATGTGGGTCGAATCAAAATTCGTAATACTAAAATGTATCGATATATACGTAAATAGCCAGAACAATATATTTAATGCCACGCCCTAACGCCTCGTTTCTTTGTCGTTATTACTGCTGAATATTTAAAAAAAACTAAAACTTACACAATGCATTACTTATTAATAAGTAAAACAAAGTTATATATTTATAAACCTTATTTTACTTATTAATAAGGTCATTCTCTGAACTGGAACCTTTCCCTATATTCCTTTGATATTTTAAGCTAACTGTAGAAATGACCGGTTACTGTTTGCCATGGACCCTAAAAGCGTCTTCAAATACTCACTTACAAGTTCGTTAAATAAATGCCACTTTGTTTGCTTTCTGAAGGGACAGGGTCTAGTTTATAAAGACTCAAGAACATGCACAACTATAGGCGCAATTCGGTGGGTGTACCCTATTTATGATATCAAGAAACGACGAATATGTTGTGAGCCTGGACACGCCTACCCATAAAGGTGCCTATAGATTTGCTTAAATTTTGACGATCGTCATTGTCACTGGATATAGTGTGTTTTGACTATCTCTATACCCGAAATATCGGGAAAATAAAAAGATGTCATACCGTGATAAGAAGCCTGAAATTAGAGATAATCATCAAGTAGTGGATATTTTTTACAGACCTGCAAAAGACAATTAAGCCTATTTTTTAAATAATTCCGATAGCTGGATACCTACGATTTGAAGTATAGACTCTTCTTCTTGTCCTTATCCCACGCTAGGTGGGGGGTCGGCATAACTCCCCTATCAGTTCCATACTCACACATTTCTTATCTACGTCATCTTACACACAATCCATCCATCTTTTCTTTGGCCTTCCTTTCCTCTTATATCTCTCCATATTCATACCTAACACTCTTCTCGGCACAAGGCATTCTTCACTCCGCATGACCATAGGTTACCATTATTCCTCATCTTTTCCGTCACTGGCGCCACTTTCAAACTTCCCCTGATGTTCCTTATTTTATCTTTTCCCGTCACTCCATACATCCATCTCCGCTGCATGCACATTTGATGCCATATAGTTCTTGTGTTGCCAATAATTTTGATTGAAGTCGTTTAAGACAGTTAATAATGCTTTTATCAAATGAAAGCAACGTTATCTGTGTCGAAGTATTTGCATGAAAGTTACATGAAACTTAATATTATGTACATATGAAATTTTATAGGTCTCCTATTTAAGCATAAAAAAGATATCGGCTAATGTCGTTGGAGTCCGAAGAATCTCTAAACTTCTCTCTTGAGAAGTTGCCATTTTGCAGGTATGGCCTTCCATAATCGAGATACCAATCCGCGATACTGGTGTAAAAATATCAATATGTAATGCATTTTGTCAAATGACAAAGGTTATTTCAATATAGCACGGAAATACCTTAATGAATACCTTGTTTCCTCAAATCTTGTTTCAAAACCCGTAGGAACGACTAAAATAAAAATGTGGCAATCCTACACGCTCCGAGTGACGTGTAGGCATTGATGCTGTGAAGAGGTGGGTGTCGGACAACTTGTCTTGTTACATGTTAGAATGAAGGTATACAACCCAACATTTGGTTACGAGGTTAGGCATTTCATGGTTTGATGTTGTTTCAAGTTGCTGATGACGAGTTGACGGCCAGGGCTGTTCTCAATTATAGCTTGTAGTAAGTATTGAAACTTGTCAATGTCATAAATAATCCTTATAATATTTTCCGGAACTGAACCCAAAATCCAAAACCAATTTTGGACGTTACCGTCGATCTTGACAGTTCTAATCTTGGCAACTTCACATTCTTCTGTGTACATTATAGTGTACTGTAGTGCCACCTGAGTGGTACAACAACGTTTCACTATTTTCTCTGGTCAAAGAGGCAGCTGATGGATGCTTGGTGTATTATACTTCGTTTTTACCTCAGCCCAAATATTTCAAGGCTTTGTCTCGGTCCTATTTAAATATCTGCTTCAGAAAAGTCTTCAGACTTGCAATAGGCATCAGTGATAATTGAATCTAGACAAAAAAGTACTTTTGCTACGTCTCTGACAGTGGTTGACGAAGTTTCATAATCTGATGTTGTTGGTGTTGCGAGTACGTATTGAATTTTTTTTCTCAAACGTCGTATATTTTTGTCGGAGTTGAGTACTTTTGCATTTCCGTGCATTCATATTTACTTTGTTACGATTGCAAGTTGATCATCTTCACAGTCGATCTTGTCATCACAGTCGCCACTATATTTATAAAATTTATAAAAATTAAAAATCACCGCAATTTATAAGATATCGATTTAAGACTAAACACTAAAAAGGGCTCATTGTGTGCTAGCTACAAGACGACACTACTTTCCTATCACAATTAATTAGATTTAAAACTAGTGTCGTTTTAGTGTTTAGAGGAGAACATTTTCAAAAAGAACGAAAAAATTCTAGTAATTTTCGAGGAAATAATATTTATTTATGGTTCGTTACGGTTCCTTTACTTAAAAACAAAATTTTGGACCACTGTAAATGTGCCAGCCGTTATATTAGTTCTCAGATCGTGTCTACAAAATTCAATATGGGATTAATTTTCTTTTTACGGAGTGAACTCGCGGTAGTGTCCTTTGAAGAAGAAGACTGAAAATCATTTCAAAGGGGCAAAGTTTGCAAAGTACGTTGTCTAAGTGGATTAAAAAGTATGTAGTACATGAACATAGATTTTTGTTTACATCACGTAGAATGTTTGAGGTACGGGAAATGTGAATTAGTGAATAATTTTTTGATGCCGTGGTATAACTGTTATAAGTGTTCTGTTCAGTTCTGATTTATATGTAGTGCAACGCAGCGTCACAACGCAACGTTGTCGCAACGCTGACGCAACGCATCTTGTGGTATCGCTTCCTCGGCCGTCAAACGGTCTGTTGACGCCTTTATGCGGCGACAGCTTGTCATTCTGTATCGATTAATTGTTACATGAAATTGAAACATGGTAAAATTACAGGCACATGGGACTTGTATATGTCTCAGGGCGACGGGCGCACCGCCAGTGCCGCTTAGATCTTTGCGATTTAAAGCTCTGAGTAGCACTGCAACTGTTAT
The DNA here is from genome assembly GCF_003589595.1 of Hyposmocoma kahamanoa. Taxonomy (NCBI): domain Eukaryota; kingdom Metazoa; phylum Arthropoda; class Insecta; order Lepidoptera; family Cosmopterigidae; genus Hyposmocoma; species Hyposmocoma kahamanoa. Next base: position 3,011,975 of record NW_020653344.1, read on the forward strand.
GGCTAGGCGTGTAGCTTATCGTCAGGCGCACGACTTGTTCGTCCCGTCGCTTAATGTCATAAAAAATAAATAATTCATTATAAATTGAATGTTTGTCGGTGGTCAACGGCCGTGCGAGGAAATCTGTGAGAGGCGGCCTTAAAAAAGCAAGAGATGGGTGTGAGGTATGTGTGCGAAGGATGCGACTGAGGAATGTGTGCGAGGCATATGTGTGTATTGCCTCCGCTCATCCCACCACACACACTCGCGTCACTCAACTACACAGCCTTGCTAGGTGTTCTCGCACATCTCTGGTGGAATGGCAGCCAAGTGTATATTGCCGTGGGAATGAAATGTACACACAATATGATAGTTACAGGAATGCCCGAGATTGCGCGAGGTGTTTTTTTGCTATATATCTAGTTTGTACTTTAAACAACTGAAATAAAACTCATTACAAGACGTTTGCTTCCGTTCCAATCCGCGGCAATGTAAATAGAGCCTTAAGTATTTTTGGTCTGTGGCCTTAAGCCATTATCGGAAACAACTTTCCTCTTCGGAATTTACTACAATAGTGTAAAAATCTATGTTTACAAATGACTGATCTTTCCGACCTTGCTGAACAACTCTGGGGGCACTTTTTATTTTTCTAATCCAGTTAGTTGATCTTTCGCCTTGTTGAATTTTTGTAAAGGCGTTTTTCTAAATGTCAACGTAAAAGACCGTCGATCTTTTACCTTGTTGAAATGTTCTAGAGGCAGTTCAAACTTTTTTAATATGTTTTGGTGAGATTTCTCTATACCACAATTAATTTCAAGTTAAAATTGGATCGTTGCTATGTTGTCGAATGTTGAAGATCTAATTTCTACTGACATTCTTAGATCTGATGTCAAAGGGGACTCTACGCAATACGACGGCATTTGTTATCAGAAGAATCTAAAACTTTACTGATTAGTCGTACAGAAATGTTAAAAAGTTGTATAAACATATCTCACTGGGTGAAGAAAATACTTTAATAGATTTCTTAAAGATGGCGCTACGGCAAATAGATCGTAAAAACTAAACTAAATAAATTAAATAATTAACGTTTGTCACGGTTTGCTAGGAGACGTCGGTTCGAATCCGGCCGGATCGAAAATAATTTTTCTAAGTATTCGATCTTTGCACTAATAATTATGACAAATTAGTGAAGTAATTTCACAAAAAATAATTGAATATCATGATGATGAAACTTCCTGACATTCAATAAAAACGAGTTAAAAGTTTTTCAATATGTACTCGTTATTTCACATTCTAACGAGCTCGGTGGCCCAGCGGTTAGCAGAAGTCCCGGAGGGATTAATTTTGAGAAACGACCTTTTTTAATTTGGATCTGATTTTGGGTTACTGGATAGTGCCTTCAGAGTAAACTTGGTTCCTCTGGTACTCACAGTATAAAGAATTTTCTAGTTTAGACACAGATTATTTAATAGCTACTACGAAACACATACAAAATCGAAATCTGATTAATCAAACCAGATGCTCACTACGAGGAAAAAGGAACTTAAGCTCATTCTCAGAGAGGTGTAAATAACATTGCCCGCCGTGTGCAGTCGTGCGAAACCGAATGCTGGGATTGTATAAGGATTGTAATGCAAATGGAAGACTTGTCTGAGTGCGTGCACTGTCGGCGACACACTCAGCGGTATGCACTTATCGCGTAACCTCCAGCGAGTGACGGAGCCCTGGTTTAAGAACAGGTAATTGGTAGGGTTATCTGCCCTATAATTTTTATTATTGTATCACAATTGTGTTACAAAATCCGATAATTGTAAGCCGACAACATCTCATACCTCATAAATTCTAATGCCATCATTAGAATTTATGAGATATGAGAGGTTGTCGGTTTTTTATTTTAAATTAACTACATTCGTGTACGCTTAGTAACAATGTTTCACTTTAACTGTGAAGGAAAACAAGGTTCGCAACTCTTGGAAAACATGTGTAAACCCCAACTGGCCCTGGTTGTGCGGTGGAATAAACCTTTTAGAGAACAGCGCCCAATACGATCACGTATTGATAACTACTTATATAGGTAAAAATTCTTTACTACATATCGACTGTGAACTGGCAACCGGTACTGTCACAATTTTGACAACTTTACAGGATGAAGAAAAAACTTGTTTCAGTCATTTAAATAGCATCTGGTTCATTAAATAAAAATACCTAGTTTTTAAATATTTTTATTACACATGTTATTAAAAACAATGGAATTGTTGCTACGCTGCGAAATATGAAATAGTATAAAATGGTACTAAAAAGAGAAATCTTTAGAAAATTGAGATAATACCGGTTGCCAGTTCACAGTCGATACTGAGTTGGATAATTTTCAGGTTAGTTTTCTCTACCTAATTTTGGTGGCCACTTTTATTATTTATGTATTAAATTATTTTGAAATATTAAATAATATTTCAAGTTACTACACTTGAATACCAAATAATGCTTCGTGATCATATTCCAGGATATTTGAATAAAAAAATTGTCATAGAAATTAGGTAGAGAAACCTAACCATGAGTTTTTGCGATTGTTATACATAGGAAATGATACTACATAGTTTTCGGACTTAAATCGAGTATTTAATTTTTTTTTTCAAAAAGAGGTCGACTGAGGAAAAGGTGGGAAGACACTTTTATAGAGAAAGCACGGCCACCATGGATAACGAAAGCCAGGGATAGGAAGTTATGGAAGATTATTGCTAGCTAATAAGGCAAATGTAAGTAATATTACGATAATATGTAAAAGTAACTTATAGTATATAAATGTAGCTAATAACACGTAAATGTAACTAGTAATAATTGTAAATGTCGACTAACACTTGTAATAAAGGCTTATTTTTTTTTTTTATTATTATGCCAAGTAACGGGAGGAACTTCACACCTGTCCACAGCAGTTACAGTGGCATTCAGAGCTTTAAAATTTTAAATTACAAAGGATTTAAGGGCCACTGCGCTCGTCACCCTAATACGGAAGTTTTAAGTCATATGTATGTACCTGTAATTTATAAACATAATACTGTGTGTATTTGTTTTTACAAACAAACAAACGCTTCTGATTCAGCCATGACCGTATGACCTTAAAGTTGGTTTGTTTAAAGAAACAAATAAACGCGCTTACATCCGAAAAATCATTTCATTTTCTATATTTTACTATTATTAAAATTAACATGCTAATGTGACAAAGTTAAACTGTACACCCGTGTAATCGATGTCCCTCGCTAGTACATATTTGCATGATAATGTAAATTGGAAAGCGTTCAAGTGTGGTTACCCTGTTTATATTTAAATGCAATTAGAGCTATGCGATTAGATTATCAATTGATGATATTTTAACACTATCGATATAAAACGTAAAATAACATTCTCTTTTACTTCAACCAGCGTGTTCCTCTACTGGGTAAAGGTTTGGGATTGTTATTACGCTAGACTTTTTTCTTTTTTTTAATTATAATCATAAATAATCTGCATTGACTTACAAATTATATGGACGTCGGGTCCGCGCTAAAAGTGTCCGAACTTATGGGGCGTTAAAATCGTATACATAGCGTCATTCACGCTTTAGTCTTCGTTTGTTCGACTGACATCGAAGCAAGCAAAATTAGACAGTACTGCGATGACATTACAATTTAAATTCAACGTTTTAGCTTTTTCATATTCCTTTACATGTCACTACGTTTATATAGGTTGACTTGGGACATTTTTCTCGTGGTTTTTGTATTAGACCCGTCGTCCATTTATTTGTAAGTCAATGATATCTGCCATGGTTTGCTAGAAGACACTGGTTCTAATCCAGCTGCATAGGATTTTTTCTTAGTGTTAGATCTTTGTATTAATAATTATAAATAAATAAATAAACGTGATTGAATCAGAAATGAGGAGATCTGTAAAAGAACGAAAGTCACCGACATAGCTCAAAGGATTAGCAAGTTGAAGTGGTAGTGGGCGGGGCACATAGCTCGTAGAACTGACGGCCGTTAGGGCAAAAAGGTTCTCGAATGGAGACCACGAACCGGAAGGTGTTCTAGATGGACGGATGACCTGGTAAGGGCGGCGGGTAATCGATGGATGCACGTTACGTCCGATCGGCTAGTCTGGCAATCTTTGGAGGAGGCCTGTGTTTAGCAGTGGACGTCTTCCGGCTGATATGATGATGATGAAATAAATAATAAAGCACACACTCAAAGCCCCGCACTAGGAAAACACTGTGCCGCTGGTGCCATGGACACACGTATAGTCAACCAACAATTACACTTAAACTCACGAAAGTAATAAATGTAGGCCATACAACTATTTTTCCCCGCCCGGGAATCGAAATCGGAAATCTGCGGAACAGACCAGCATGGTAACCGTTCGGCCAAGGAGGCATTTAAATAAAACTTTGATGAAGAGCCCAAGCATATTTAGTTATAGTTGAATATACATACCTCTATACTTTTTTATCACACCAAGTGACTGGACGGTTAAGTCGTGCAGTTGCTTTAAATTGCAAAGATCTGAGAAGCACAGCTTCTGCCCCGTCTCCCTGAGATATAAGTTGACAAGTTTCATGTGCTTGTGATTTTGGGATATCAAGCCTGCTGTACCTTTTTTTTGTTATATCCAGCGACACGCTTATTCATAACGTAGTTGCATTGCGACTTAGGCTCTATTTACATAGCCGCGGAACGGCATATAAGCAGATTTTTGTAACGAATTTTATTTACAATATCAAGTGACGGGACGAACAAGTCGTGAGCTTGATGGTAAGCTACAAGCCTTTCCATAGCAATTGCAGTGCCACTCAAGAGCTTTAAATCGCAAAGATATGAGGGACACTGCCACTGCGCCCGTCACCTTGAGACATAAGTTGACAAATGTGCCTGTAATACCAGCACCCGTTTTTTTTTTTTTTTTGACGGGGGGAAATCTTTATGGATACCCCTGAGCCCAGGGAGACTCAGTGGTTATGTGGGGACTCTCCCTCCAGACTTGAGGGCCTACCCCACTAAAACCCCCCCGGGTTTCCCTCTCGCCGGTTGAGTCGGCGCCGTGGGATCAGTGAACATTCACCACGACGCCGCCCGGACCACCAGCACCCCTACCACCTACCAGTAACGCTGACGTTACTGGTAGGTGGAACTCTTTCACAACTAGCTCTATTACTTGTACATAACATTATGAACTCTATTATAGATACGATATGTTAACTTCGAGAATTCCCGAGACTACGCGAGAATTCTCTGGAATGCGCGCGACTAGCGCCTCAAGTCTGCTTGTGACATCATCTCAGTTGTGTGTAGACAGAGTATCAGTGGCAAGATGTTGTACGTTTGGTATAAACAGTGGTTTTAAGCCATCGAGCTACTATTCACCTGCCATTAGAATTTTTTGGTTTTTTTGCTCTTCAATAATGGTGAATCGACGCAATGCAATTTTTGCAATAAAATATTGAGTATCGATTTCACGTTTGTGGCGCAGTCTAGTGAAATAAGTACATTTAATGTCTTTTTTAAAAACACATAACAGAAACATGCTTGGCCACAATCTCACCTGATACGCATCACGCACCTGGTACGCATCAGAAAGAAGGAAGCAAAGCGCTTAGTGCGAATACGTGGTACATCAACGACATAAGGATGTAGTCTTCCGGACCTTCTAGTTGACCGAAGGAGGAACGGTGAGGGGGGAACTAAATTGAAAAGTACCTGCGCACACTCCCCGAAATGTATCCGATAGAAAATTTGAAGACTAAATTGCTGCTTAAGTGAGATAAAAATTAAGATATGACAATTTTCATGGTAGTTTTAGTAAGGCAACATCGATCGTTAGTGATTGAATGAATGGCTGCCATCACTGCCATTCACTGATACTCAACTGCCATTGTAAGTGGATTTTATCAGAATAACAAATATTGTCATAATTGCAAAATAATGTCAGTAGAGCTTCAATGAAATTACAATGACCTGATTGATTACTGTTTTTTGGCTTGTGTCTAGTTTGTACAGTGCTTCTATTTTCTCAATGTCTCTCGGCAAACATCGGATTTCCAATGTTCACGAATATAAATTTCCATGCCCGTTAATTATTAGATTTAAAATCTATAAAAATTTGAATTTTGAACAACGTACTTTATTGTTGTTTTGATTTCCATGTAAATTACTTTGAGCTGTAAAACCATTTGCTTATTTTTAATAACATATACTACACGTCAATAGACAAGTTAACAAAAATATGAAGTAAATAAAGTATACTTTTTTTATATAACTAAAAATTTATATTTTTCCGGTCGTTAATCATTTCAATTCAGTCCGTATCTGAACGCATTTCTTCATCTGACATAGCTATCTTAGTATGTTCAAACAGTGGTTAAAATTTTCTATATTCATCGTTAAATTTTAGTGCATGAACTTTTTTCCATTCTTCTTATCCAATCATATTAATTTTACAAGTACGCTCTCAGTCGTACCTGTGATTTTAGTGGCTTTCCCTCCATTGTATAAAAAATAAAAAATGTACTAGCAACTCCAAGTAGAATGAAAGCATCCGGTCTGTACCAAAGGCAAAGGGCAATAGATTAAAACCCGACATTGAGAAAATAGAAGCACTGTACGTTACAATTGACAAAAAGGTCTTTTCGCTATGGTTACAAAAATTCATACCATTGTGTTCCGCGGCTGTGTAATTGACCCTTATGATTTAATTGCAAAGATCTGAGGGGCGCTGCCATTGCGTCCATCACACTGAGATATAAAGTTAACAAGATATGCCTGTAATTTCACCAGATATCTTCAAAACAGGAACGCAATTCACATATTACAGTTTGGCAGCAAACAGGTACGGTGGCAGCATTTCCTGGACTAATTCTTTCACGACGAACTCTGTTGTCAGTGAATTTACTGGAACAACAGAACGAAACTTCGCAGCACGAAAAGCGCTTCATGCCAGTAACTTGCGACTTGTCATAATTACATTAATATTTTCATAAGACAAGCATATTAACTCCATGTAACCTACATTATCCACAGATTACGTACAAATGGAGCGAATAAACATTGAAGATCGAGGAAACTCGGAAAACACGAACATTTCCGAACGCTATTCCCGCGTGTATAAGGGTTGCTTCACATTGCCGCCGCCGGGTTGTGTGACGCGGCGATGCATTAAAACGAGTAAAGGTAACATAAACTTTATCATGTACAAGACAAGGCAACGTTTCTTTAAAAAAAATGACTGAGGACTCTTCCGATTTTGTCTGTAACACCTCTCACATAAGGTAAAATGTCAGGCCTTCGCTCAATTGTTGGAGGTTTTATATTTGCTTTGACATTAGAGAGATTGAAGACTTTACCACATCAGTCAACCGTGACCATGGGCCTTGTAAAGGGCCCGAAATATTGTTTTCTCTGAAAAAACAAATGTACGTGATTTAGATCGGGAAAAATTGTTTCATTTCCTATGTGCAGCAATCGCGCAAACCTAAGAATTCCATAAAGGACTTTGCTCTTGATTAGCCCTGGAGCAAAGATTGGATCTACGATGGAACAAGCTCGCTCAGAAGATGCCTATTCAGTGGCAGATTAAAAATACTCGAATTGTATGTGTTCGGAAAAACAGTCGCAGGCAGGGAATTCCATTCCTGGGCTGTACGCATAATGACGAAAAGCGCTTAGTACCGCTGAAGGGAATACAGATCAAGTAAGGATGACATGCTGCCGTATGTCTGGATGTCCGATGTGTATGTGGAATCTACACTGAGATACGGTCTCATAATTTGGGGCAACGGCACGGCGGCAATTTTGGGAAAGTTTTTAATGCTCAAGAAGAGTATACGAACCATCTGCAGTGTTGCGCCACACGTCTCATGTCAACCTTATTTCAAAACGCTGAGAATATTGCCTCTCCTATGCTCTCGAGGTTCGTATATTTATAAAATTATACCAATCAAAATGTATATAATAGCAAAGGATATAACTGCTAGAAGCCTAAGAAAAGTAACGGTAAAGATAGAAACGCTTCCAAAGTAATTCATAAGCTATGTGTGCAAAAATGTTTAATCATATACCAGATGCATCTTAAGCGTCTTCCAGTTTTAAAAAGAATTGCGTAAGTGGCGTTTAGATCATTTGTTCTACTCAGTTGATGATTTTATGAAATATAAAGACTTTGTTGGTTTATGCATTCCTCTACAATTATTTATTTATCTAATCTAATTGAATGATGACATCCACCATTATGGCATTATCCTGTATTAATTCATTGAATTTGGTAATGCATTGTTCTTTTATTACTTTACATGCTTTTGTTTAAGGTGGAATAGGATTGTTCTAATAAAATTTTACCATCAACATTTATAATGTACCCTACCCTATTCAAAGCGAATAAATGATTTTGAATTTGATAGCAAAAGGGGGTGGGCGGGATGAGCTGATGGAACTCACGGGCACACTCACCGAAATATATTCTGTAGAAAATGTTAGGTTAGGCCTTTACACATGCGCCAAATTCACTCCGCCATTTTCTTGATTCATTTTTGTGAGTGCATGTAACAGAATATCTAGTCCAGTCCCATTTGAACTAGGCAGTCCTTTTCCCAACATGGGCTATGCGTGTCTTCGAACGCAGAATAGTACTTATTCCGGATTCTGTCCATCCTCTTACACCTCCACAACTCTCACACCTAATGTGCTGCGTTCCTCTTTGGCAAATTTTGATCTTGGACTTGTGGTTTTCGATCAGGGACCATATATGACCGTAGCTTAGGTAAGAATGGGGAGGATGCTTATATCGACGAGTTTTCTCTTAATTGTGATTGAAGGAAACTTCATAAGTTCATTAATCAGTAGTTCTTCCAAATGTTTTCGAAATGTAAACGTATATTAATTTACTAAGTATCAATGTGAAAAATATCAATAGAGGCGCGTTCCCATTTTGTCGTGATGACAGATTGTCGTGCCGTTTAAAGTGTCGTGACTTGTATATTTAAATGTAGTAGTTCATATATAGTAAAACACGATTAACAGTCGTTCACGACTTTTTTGACGATACGACGACTGACTGACTGACGTCTGACAATGGGAAGAACCAGAACGACAGTCGTCAAACGACAAATAAAATGAAATGAAATGAAATGAAATGAAATGAAATGAAATAAGTTTTATTTGCATTGAATAGGTTTTTTACAGGATGGTAGTTGTTACATTTGAGTAGGTACTGCTATTCAGCCATTATACAAAAGCATGCAAAATTTAGTCTTTTAGGTAGTCATTTACACTATAATAACCTTTTTTAATTAAATATTATATAAACGTCACGATAAAAATGTCATGACAGGTAATCGCAACTTGAAACGATTCTGTCGTGCAAACGACAAGGCGGCTGCCACAACCGACAACTTATCGTCACGATTTAGTGAGAAAAGCTAGACGCGACAGTCGTCTCACGATAAATAAAACGTTGCGACATAATGGGAACGCGCCCTTATATGCAATAGGTTAACAATCTGAACAAAATCTAAAATGTAATTAGTAATAATTTTTTTTTGTATAATAAAAATTGTATAATAAAAACGTCAATTAAATTGATATTTTTGTGCAATAATATAGATTGGTATTTTTAAATCAACTAATAAAATTGAATAATGTAATATTTTTAATCTGTCATGCAAACATCAAACAGAAACGTCACCGTATTCGCCGTTCGCGCCAATAAATGTAGTTGTGAATAAACAATTATATTATATTTTGTGTTTATTCAAGTTTGATATCGAATTTTGTTAGTTACATAAGTTTTTTTTAAGTTCTGTCCTTTTTTATTTTATTTTTTATTTGTTACCTACTTTTAATTACAGCGTCCTAATAGGGTGTACGATACCTAAGTAACCCATGGAAGCAATTAATACTTTGAATTTGACTTTGACTTAACCATTGTTTATCTATATTGCACGGTAAGGTATACTTTTTAATGGGGATTTTGTTCTTGTATACTTCTAGCTACCAAATTTATATGTATATGGTGCCTATATATGTTGTATACGCCTAACTTAGGCACACTGTACGTACACCCAGCTATCCCATAGCAATCCAAATTATAATGCCATGTACAAATCACAATGAAACAAAGAGCTTGCTGGAAGTTTCATAATTATTTTTATATAGGTAACCATTAATTTATAACTATAAATTATTTAATAGTTAAATAAAAAAAATCTGTTTCTAAGCTGTAGTATCAAGAAAATTGCCCATAAAGATGTCTTAAATACAGGTACACATTTACTTAGTTTAGGCAAGGTTCTAATATTGAATATTGTATAATTTAGGTTCCCTTCTTAATTCTTATTTTAATACTATAATTTGTTTTCCTTGCATTGTATTAGATTGTATTATATTGAAATAAATTTATCTTTATCTTTAATAATTATAACTTTTCATCATAAAAAACGTACCTGAAAAGTTTATGGAATTACAATTATTTGCCAAGTTTTATTAAAATCGGTTAACGGAAAGTGTGCAATTAGAATGGCACCACTACTGTACTCCTTTTCCAACAAATTCCTTTTTTAAAGTCAGTTAATTGTCAATAAAAATTACTACTGTAAATGTGACCCTTTGTCCCTTTTAAAAGTACATACATGCAAGTTGAGCTACTATAAAAACCAAGTCGCACATCAGAGGACATGCTCGGTAGTGTAACGATGATACGACTACGATACGACTTCAGGCGCGTGCGCGTATTGTTTGGCGGTGGGGCGTGGCTCTTAGCAGTTTTGTGTTGTGTTCAAATCAAATACAAGCTCTGTTTGGAATTATTTCGTTGAGATCTTTAACAGTGTTTAGACTTGCTTTTGACATCTGTTTCCGTTTCCGTTATGACACTCAATTTGTATCACTAATCTTTACTATAAGTTTACAGTATCAATAAATTCAAAAGCAATCTGTAATATATCTGATATATTTTCCATGGCTTGTTTAGCGCACTTCGCGATCTCAAGAAGAATTAACAATTTCTATGCAATTATTTTATGCTTGTAATACCTTTGAAGTTTCTAAGCTCTACAATAATGCAATCCACTTTATACCTATTATTTCCAATGACGTATGTCTTAGCGTTGAGAAAACTTCTATAAAATATTTTATATAAGAATAATTAAAGAATAACATTATTTTGTTTATTTTTATTTAAAAAAACGTAAATGTGTTTGAACACGACGGTACTTTGAATACCTTCAAACCTTTTACTGAAAAAAGTAAATACTTCAACTTTTTCAGTCGCACAAATTTTACTCTTGAAGAGTTAGCAAAATTCCAAAAACACTCAAATGGCAACACGCTTGCACTCCCAGGCTCAGACAGGGCGGCGAGCCCTCTATCGAAGAGAGAAAGGACGCTATCTCCTCTACGCGCTGGAAAGAGATAGCTAAGTGGTATTGACCTTGCCCGGCGTGACGTCATTCGCGACCTAGCTGCAGCTTGCTGTATCTGTGTGTGTGAACCAGACCCTGAAAGTGTTTGTAGGAGTTCCACTTCGTTGTGTGTGTGCTTTGTCGGTATTACTGTAATACGTACACTGTTCTTTTAGGGTTGCAAGTCTTATTTTGTTTTGTTTTTCTGTCTTGTTAGCTCCGTTTTGTTGGGAAAGGATTCCGATGTATTAACGTTGTTTAAAGAAAAAACTTTGTAGATAGAAGATTTGTTCGAGGTACCCTAACGAGAAAACATTTCTTCAATATTTTGGCCCCAATTATAAATTTAAAACATACCATATAAAATGAAACTACAACAAAACAAAACGTGGCGCCCAACGTGGGGCCACGTTTTGTTAACACATTGGATCTTTTCTTTTTAACTGCTGAATAATTGTTTATTTTATCTACTTCGAACTTTAGTTAGAATACTCGATTTGGATTTTACGTTTGAAAAAATATATGTATCACTAAACTTTGATTAGATGTAACAGCACATTATTTTATAGCTTATACCATATTAAAATTAAGGTTTTAGACCATATTAAAATTAATTCGTTCACTTTGTATTTTTTTATTATTATGCGTTATGTTTTCTTTACGTACCAACCCTGTTTGTCGTGCAACAAGCGTTCCATGGATGTGTGGGGCATTGATTTCTCGCACGGCGCGCAACAGGCTACAACATTGTTCTTACTTTACGATTACTGTAACGAGCGTTTGGTTTCTAGCGAGTTGTTGAAGTAATGCTCCTACCTATTTGTTATTTAAATTGTCTGTTTATTGATCTAGGAAATGACCTATCCTTTTAGATTGAAATTTGTGTCTGATAGCACATGGATTATAAGTTAAAATTGATTTTGTATTTTTTTGACGATATATTATCATTTATTTAACTCATATTTAAATTATTTTAATAAGGTATATATAATTCTACTTCACTACACTCTTACATTATTGTTAACTCCTGTTAACAATATTGTAATTCCGAGTTCCTACTCGGAAACACATCTTATAAATTCCGAAGAAAATTCCGGCTACAAATCCGCGTCTTGCTCATTTTAACCTGTTGACAATGATGGATATGTTTTTTGTTGCGAAAGTTGATATCACTTGATGTACAGGTAAATAAAAACATCGCTCGAAGGCAGCATGTTGGATACGGTTTACGATATTAAAAACAAGAGTCCCTTACCTTAATTGAGTTTGCCTGTTGCAACATTTCCGTTCTGTCATATTTACAATTGACGACAGGTAATCTATTTAGTAGCATTTACTTCTCAGATCAAGATTGCTCTTGACTTTTGAGTAGGCGTTTGACTAAACTTTGTGGAATTGGGACCAATATTTAATGTTTACTTTAATTACTTGGCTATGAGTAGTGTACTCTCTTGGGATGCTCGAATATGGAACATGAAATGGGGTCGCAGGTGTGAACAAAAGGTTGTGTAGGTACTTATATTGTATGTGTTTTTAACAGCAGTAAAGCTCCTTTGTGAAAGAGTTCGTTCGTCCAATACACGTATTACTGCGTTTCGGTTTTGAAGGGTGCTGGTAAAATTACAAGCTCATGGGAATTGTCAACTTATGTCTCAGGGTAACGGGTGCAGTGCAGTGACCCTCAGATCTTTGTGATTTAAAGTTTTAAGTGGCACTGCAACTGTTATATAAAGATAAGCGTTTAGTTTACCACAGTTGCACAGGTCTCAAATTAAAATTGCTCTTGAGTTTTAAATAGGCGTTTAACTGAACTATTTTAAATTAGATAGATTTTTTGAATTAGATCAAATATTTTCATGTAAACTTTAAACAAAGATTCCCTGCGCTCCATCCAGTTACAGTTAGATTATTACGCACAGGTAAATCTGCGTAAATCTTTAATAAATTTTACAGGTCGGTCTTTGTATTGAATTCATTGCTCTCTAGGCTCTGCGTTCTAGTCCTAACAGCATCTTGAAAACGTTTGTGGCTAAGCTTGATGCGTCGATGCTTCGTTATTTCATCCAGATTCTGATAAGGCGATGTAGTCGGCGGCGCCTCGAGCATAATAATATGTGTTTTTATGTTTTGTCTCTGTATTTACTAACAATAAACATAAGTTTAAAAATGTCTGTATTTACTAACAAGTGGGCTTTGGATGCCAAATAAATTATTTATTTATTATTATTATTATTACATCGCGGCGGAACGTAATGGAAGCGAATTGTTGTTACGAATGTTTGTCGCGCATGTTCGAGAAAGTTCGCGCATTCCGCGGAAGATTTTGGCTTGTGTCATGTTTGTACGTTACACAATTAACCATAAAATTCATTATGCTATGTACAATATCGTTACAAAAATTAACTTCGGTTCTGTGCCGCCGCAATATAAATTGAGCCTTAGGGTGACCGACGCAGTCAGCGGAACCCCTCAAATCTTTCCAATTTAAAGCTTTGAATGACACTGTAATAGATATAGGCGTGTCGCTTACCCTCAGGCCTACGACTTGTTCGACCTGTCACTTAATATTATGAAAAAGTACTCAGGGTTGTTTCATTTAAAAGACACTTAACTTATTAACTTACACAATTAATTTATTGAAATTAATTATTTACAAAATGCCCTAATTCTTACTGACAATTTTATTGTTTGAAAAACAAAATAAAGATATAAACAAATATAGAATAATTATCCGATATAAGAAACGTGTGTAATGTTTTAACCGTAATTTAGTATGTCTCACAGGGGTAGGCTGAGTAGTTGTCCACATAATGCCTTAATTATCATAGGCCTTGATAATTACGATTCATGGAATGGTCCACCATTGTTTTGTGGCATCAATGTTGCTTAAGTGATAAAAAAATTGTTTCAACTTGCGCAACATGGCGAGGTTTGTCCGCTCATTGAAAAATTTCTGTGCAAACTACATCGCTTGATTGATCGTTCTACATTTTAAAGTTGTTCTTAAAAGCTAAATGTTTAAATATTTACTAATAGTCTATGTAAATATAATCATAATTATTTATGTTTAATACTATCACAACTGATGAGGGCGCTAGATTATTTTATAATGTTATCTACGTTACAAAATCGTAGATTATAAAAACAACTTGACTGTTTGAATTAAAACAGTATTTTATTGAGTTTATATTTATTGTAGTAAGTGTCATTATTTTGGTTAAATTACTCAATTGTTACGTAACATTTTATTTAAAAAGATAAAAATTCTAAATTACTTATAATAAAACATTTAGATAAATCAAAGTAACATGCAAAATTACAAAAACTTGAATTACTTATTTTTATAATTTTGTAAATAATCTCAAAGATTTAGGCACACAATTAAATGTTAACAACGAAATTAATGGAAATAAGATTCAAATCTTAAGTTCATATTAAGATTACTACAGCTGGCGCCATCTCTTACGAAGTAGCAAAACTAATAAAACATTTATGATGTGGTGGCGTGAAATGAAACAAAACGGAAAATAATCTGTAGAAACGCAAAACACTAACTTAATTAAGTTCACAAAAAAATTTGAATAAAACTGTCTCTTAATAACATGAAATTATAGCTAAATATGATTAAGTAAATAACTAATACTTACTACATACTAATAACAAATTTGTATAAAAATGTAGAAAATATTGCATCTAATGTATGGCATACTACTTTCTTTAATTAGACCTTATTAAAGCAAATTTCTTAACATAATTCATTCAATTTTCGCCCTTGTTTAGTGCTTACCAAGAGCACATTTTACAAATTATAATTTATAGAATAACTTTAAAATTACTTGAGCGCTGTACTAATTTAATATCATCATTAAATAAATGTTCGCTATTTGTTTTACTTGTCACTGTATGAATTCCTCATAAATTTTAGAGAATTGAACACAAGTTCTTTATACAATGTTAAGTAGGTATTCAATTTGTCTTGTATACAGTAAGAAAATTTTGATAAAATACCTCATTTTATTCCATTGTCGTGATATAAATTTGTCGAATAAACGTGAATATTAGACAACATGAAATACGTTGCTCTGATCCCAAAGTAAGTAACTTGTGTTTTGGAAATCGAGAACAACAATCGTGGCACTAACATCCAGACCCGAGACAATATAGAAAAGTTATATTTTCTACATTAACTTGGCTGGTAATCGGGACCCTAGAGATGGCGATACTACGAAAACCGGTGTTGCACACCAGTCGACCATGGAGGTCACCAAAATTTATATATTTGAAAGGAAAAAAAAATATATTTAAATGTTGTCGATCATACTTTCCACTCTGTAAGGGGGAAGTGACCGCAGACCTTCAAAGCGATTATGGTTTCCAAAGTCACTGACGGAAACTCAATGTCAAATTTCTACACGGGCCGTCATGATTGATCTACGTATACTATAATAATATACCGAGTGGTGATAAATTTTTCATTTCACATATTAACTAAAAACTCGAGGGAAAGAAAGAGATGGCTTTAGGCAACAAATACAGCACTATCTCTCTCTCTCTCTGTGTGAAAAATTCGTGTTACTTTAAAAAGCGTGACAATATCTCAGAAACATAATATATCGCACCTTTGCTGTAATAAGGCTACATTAAGAAAATTACAACTATTCAAGCCGAGCGAAAGTAGTTGATAACTTTTTATACTTAATGGTCGATAGTACCTTAGCCCGAATTCAAATTTTTCCCGTATTGAATCGGTTTTATTGCGCAGGTCGAGTGGCGGAAACACTGGCTTTATTTCAGGATGTTTTTTTCCAAAGGAAATTAAAGACATTTGATAAATGTATATCATATGCTATACGTGTTCTATTTAGTTCTGTTGATATAAAAAAAAATCATTGGTATCAATTGTACTTGTACAATTGTAATTGTACAATAAAAAAAACAAAGGTACAATCAATTATAAACCATAAACCACTCGTAAACTTATGAGTAAACCATAACTCAAGAGGACTTTTCAAAAGGTCAAAATCCAGTCTTATGTATAGATGAGGCTGATCAATAAGCCTGGAAGTAGTTTATATTATGTAAATGGTCGTAAATATCAATTAATTCCTATTTAATATGAAATATAAGTAATCAGTAGACCGTGAGCTAAAATTTGTTTTCTGAATTTTGACAAATATGCATGTCAATAGATGGCATAGTGTGATACAAACTAATATAAAAATTAACGCTTCCTACGAGTAGATGGCGTTAATTCTAAACAAAATAAAAGAATAGCCGGAATTATCCATAGAAATCAGTGCAATAAGCGCCATCTAGTTGATTTTTTTGTTATCACTAGAAATTCGAGCATCTTTGATAAATTGCAGCTTGTCAATGTAAAATACAATTAGTTACAAAAATAGCTATTTGGTACTCGTCGCGACATCTGGTGTACAAATAGGTCCTAAATACCCAATCACGTTGTCTTGTATCGCGTTAGCAGTCCTATGTGTCATTGGCCCATGGAATAAATTTAACGATACATAAAATTAGAAAATTTGTTTCTTGTGATGAAAAACTGTTTAAGGACTCTGGGATCGCCGGTTACCCTCCTGTTCCGCAAAAACCATGTATTGACAATCAAAACAGGCTTCTTTCTTTCTAAAGGCGCCTTCAAATTAGACGCTTGTAGAAGCGCTACAGTGACACGGCTGTGGCGCGTCAGTAATTTATAGTACACTTATTGTGACGCTAAAAGTAGTGCGCGCGTGTCATGACAGTAACGCTATAACTGCGCTTCTAAATATTGTATAAAAATTAGTGGCGCCGCGCATGCAGCGTTATTATATGCGTCTAATTTGAAAGCGCCTTTTAGTGTAATTTACTAAGTTTTCCGGAAACTTCGACAGTAGACTCCAATATGCCATAAGCTTAAAAATAGAACAGAATAGTATTATTCATGATTTCACGAGCACGCTTCGCATCTTACGAGACCAACTTCGTCGCAGTTCATGCATTTGAGCGCCACGAACTCCGCTGTGAAGTGGTTTCTATGTAGACTCTTCTTGGAGCCATTGCAGATTCTGCAAGGCAGAAGACGGAACCCTCCACACATTTGGCAGGTATTACAAGCGTCGGGACTCTGGAATTAAAAAACAAATTCATATTAGTAAATATCATATTATATAATATCAAACTGCATCTACAGAGCTTACAATAAGCACTTGGTCGATGTCAGAGACAACGAGGTAGTCAAAACATGTAATTTTAAATCAAATTCTTTAGTAACTCATTAGTAGTAGTAGAGCTTCTTGTGAAAGAGTTCGTCCAGAGAAATACTGCCTCAATACGCATTTCTGTCGCCAAGCGGTGCTGTGAGCATTACTGCGTTCTGGTTTTGAAGGGTAAGGGTGCTGGTGAAATTACAGGCACATGCAACTTTTTGTCTCAGGATGATGGGTGCAGTGTCAGCGCCCCTCAGATCATTAAGATTTAAAGCTGTGAGCGACATTGAAGCTGCCATGGACAAGTGTGTCGTCTACCACGAGGCACATGACTTGTTCGTCCCGTTATTTGATATAATAAAAAAGACCAATAAGATGGTGATCGTGAACGCGTGAATAAGAGAAACCAGCTCGTGGAAGTCGAGAGGACAGGCCTTTGCACAGCAGTGGGACACTAGGACTATAGGCAAATTTTTAAAAGACAGCTATCTTATTAGTATCTAGTTACGACACAGAATTTTGCGTCTTATTTGTTTATCATACTAAAAAATCGTCGCCTTACTTTCTCAAACTCTTATCTTAAAGCATAAAGTTACTAAAATGAAAAAAATGGATTGTGTATACAAATTTTGCAGGCTCATTTCACATCACATTTCCTTTACATTACATTTCATTAGCTTTTACCTATTCTTAAAGTAATGCATCCAAATTAATACCCTTCTTAAGAAATTTAAAATAAATAGACAGTTTTGCCATCTCCTGAATAAACACTATTTAAAAGATACGAGTATAAGAATGTAAAGCAATGAAATATGACCGCTTTGTAGTAGTAAAAATATACGCTCTTTTAAGCCGAAACCCAATACTTCTCGTTTTCAAAGTCATATCAAAAGGAATCTTCGCCAATGGCAAAATGGTATATATGTATGTAGTTGCATTTCTACATTCCGGAAAAAATCTAGAGTCGGTGTTGTCTCGAATAACTCTAAGACAAATGAGACTTTCGAGACCATTTCGAAAGGTATTACATATAGGTTACGCATTAAGGCAGTTAAAACATGATATTTTTATCAAGTTTTTTCTCTTTTTTCGTTTTCGACGTCGAATTCGACGAGCTCAGTTGTGTAACGGCTTATATAATGGGCGCTGATTGCGGTCCCGGGTTCAATTTCTGGTAGGACTATAAACAGGAGTATAGACACTTAACCGGAATAACTGCACTAAGAAAAATTTACTGTTTATTCTTGTCGTTCTTTAGCGTTTGACTTGCAAAATCAAATAGTAGCGGATATTGCACAAATATTCCTGTTAGTCTAGGTATTCTGATGCCGATGCCGTAGAAACGGCTAGATTCCGTTACGTTTTTGAGCCAAGACATTATTGTTTAGCACAAACCACATACCTAGCTGGAATCTACTTGACGCCAAGTGCTTTGTCTCTTATAATCTAGACGTAATTCGCAATGTGCTAGAAAGAGACGAAACAGAATGTCTTAAGTCAACTTCTGCGGGTAGTACAGTTAGCAAGGTGAAATCTCAAAATAAAATAATAAATCAATATGTGGGTAACTTTCAAATTAACATCTTAGTGAGGAATTCACAAAACACATATCATATACCTACATATATAAAAAAAAGATTGGTGTACAGGAAAACATCGTCCTTAATAATAGATAGAGTTGTAATACATTTTTATTTTTGTGGTCACGTATTTTGAATATGTACGTTATTGTTGCGAATGATATTTGACAGACATTAGAAAATTACACACCAAAAACAAAGGTCTGCAACAAGTACAATACATAGATTTATATGGTCTGCTGAGTAGTTTCGTAGTTCAGTTGGGACTGAGTCAGATGCGATTATGTTGAAGGCGGTGCGTGGTCGGTAACCAGCCGTATCGAAGGAAACTTTCTTAATGTTCGATCTTTGTATTAATAATCATAACAAACTAGTGGAGTATATTCACGAAAAATAACAGAATGCCATGCTAGTAAAACGTTGTGATATTCAAATAAACAATATTATTAGGCATATTTGTTTTTTCAAACAAACCGACGTTTCGTTTATTTAAATCCGGAAAAATAGTTTCATTTCCTATGTGTAACAATCGCGAAAACCTAAGAACTCGAAATATTATTAGGTTTCTTGTGAAATTACCTATTTTTGCCACAGTAATGTTAGCATTACTGCGTTCCAGTTTTGAAGGCTGGTGGTTGAAACTACAGGCACATGGGTCTTGTCAACTTTATGTTTCAGAATGACGGGAACAGTGGCAGTGTCTCTCAGGTCTTTGAGATTTGAAGCTTTGAACGGCACTGCAACAGTTATTGGTAAGACGTGTCGCCAGGAGCATAACCTAAACGTCTCGTTATTTGATATTATAAGTAATTACGTAACTTCAATTACGTAAAAGTATAAATAAATGTAATGTAGCATACTTTAAGAGAATTTTCAAAATTAAAATTTGAATTTGGTGTGGTTTTGGTTTGAATTTGAATATGTAAATGTTTCATATTTTTATCCGACTGCAGGTTATGTTTTTTAAGTGTATGTATATTAATTCCTTTTTCACGCTGTACAGCCTAAATGGCTTGATGGATTTTGACATATGAGGTGTCATTACATTGGCCTTGATTGTGGGAGTGTTATGGGCTATAAAAATAATCAAAATAGTGAGGGGGGAATATTTTTCTTATCTTTCCAGCTAAATATTTTTGCAGTCGGGATATGTTTTTTAAATAATTTTAAGACTTGTTATTTATTCCTTCGCTAGTGACCCCATTGCCTTCAAAATTAGGCGCTTATTGAAGCGCTGTTGCAGTGGTGACACAGTTTTGCAGTCATGGGGAACTAAAAATTATTGAAAGGCAAACAAAGAGAGTGAAAGAAGGTCTATCCCTAGAGGAGCCTCGTACCCAGCAGTGGGACGCAAGTATGTTGATGGAAAGACAGACGCGCAGCATATTTTAATGATTACTGACTAGAGAAAAACGTCGACAAAAGTTTATAGTTGCTCGTTACAAATCGAGTAATTTGAAAATCGTTTACCTATAGGTAACTTTGCAAGAAACTAGCTAAGTTTCTTGCCAAGGGTTTTTACAAGCAAAACTGAGTCAACAATGTCATAAAAAAGTTTTTTCTTTCCTAGTTCCTAACTTTCATCGAAATAAAATACGCTCTTTATTTCTTCTGCATAGTTTGGCTGAAGAAATAACAAAAGTATTTATCTCTTCAAGAAACTTAATACTTGTTGAAAAACATTTTCTTTTTTCAGTTTTTGTAAAGAAATAAGAGACATTATTTATTACATTGAATGACATGATTTTTTTTCTACCACTAATTTGTTATTATTATTGAATGAATAAACAAAGAAAAATTCCTTCGATCTGACTGGGCTCGAACCAGCGACAGTTGCCTCACCGTGGCTACCTTTATTGCCAACTGAGCTACAAATCGGGTCAGCAGATCTTCCGAATTTCTCTATGTACTGAACTGCCTCCGTGGCCGAACGGTTACCATGCTGCTCTCCCATGCAGAGGTCCAGGATTCGATTCCTGGGCCGGGAGAAATATTTGTATGGGTTACATTTATTTGTCTCTCATGAGTTTGGTTGTAATTTGTAGTTGTCTATGCATATGTCCATGATATCCATCCATATCATCTTGTCCAAAATACCCCAGCGTCTTAAGACAAAAGTTTTCGATCAGTGGGGTGTTGCCAGTGATGACTTACGGCACTGAGAAGTAGCCGCTCACTATGGGCCTTATAAGAAGGCTCAAGGTCACACAAAGGGCAATGGAAAGAGCTGTGCTCGGAGCTTCACTGCCAGATCGAATCGGCAATGAGAATATCAGCAAGGGAACCGGAGTAACCGACATAGCCCAAAGAATCGCAAAATTTATGTATCAGGGCACATTTCTCACAGAACAGATGGTCGATGGGGCCGAAGAGTTTTCGAGTGGCGACCGCGTACCGGAAGACGCAGCATGGGCAGACCACTCACAAGATGGACATCCGCTGGATGCAAGCAGTGCAGGACAGGTCGTTCGGCTGATATGATGATGTCCACGACACCGCAGGGTTAGGAGTGTGTGCCATATTTATCTAACTGCCTCCGTGGCCGAACGGTTACCACGCTAAACTGCCACGCGGAGATCCCGGATTCGATTCCCAGTTCGTAGAATCTTTAAACCTCTTTCATGAGTTTCTTGCAGATCTTTGTACCTATAGATAGTAAAAAGGTATATTAGTTTGTAAGCGTCTGACAACATATTTTTCAATATATATTTTGCTTTCAATGTCAAAATGTTACGTAGTTTCTGTACAACAAGATACGAAACATTCTGTATATTTTCATATACAAGAGGATATTATCAATATATTTATCTATATACAGACAGGCAACTGTTCACAAGCGTGCGGATGACGCTTGGCATCCGGACTTCACCACAAGATATGGGTGACGACAGCGTACATTACTAGTATATAGACAACTATATCTATATTTACTGTAGAGTGACTCTGAAAGGTTTGCGACATTTTTATGCTTTATATAGGGTTATTTGTAAAATTCTAACATTATAAACTCAATATTTAACCGACTTAAAACAGGAGAATGTTCTCAATTCGATTGTTTTTTGTGTTTATGTTATGCGATTACTCCGTGATTTTTTTGTGAACCGATTTTGAAATTCTTTGATGATTCTTTTTTGTTGGAAAGAGGGTACCTCAGTATTTATTTATTTATTTATTTTATTTATTTATTTATAAGAAGAACACAAACAGTTACATATTAAACAAGAAAAATATAACAAACATTGATAAGAATAAATAACTAAATATGAACCAACAACATGTTCCACAAATGATTAACAAATTATTCTATCGCGTGACACATGCGCGCAGGCCGATGGAATAATATTTAAAAATGAAAATAAAAATTTTTTCGTCCATTACAGAAACTTAAGGTCGTATTCTAGAAATCTACTCAATGCTCAAGTCAGGATATGAGTATGGTTTAAAGCACTCGAAATCATACTCAACTCCCTGCCATTAGGGTCGTATTTCCAGTGCTTGTGTTTCAATTGCAATCCTGACTTGAGCATTGAGTAGAGTTCTAGAATACGAGCCTCAAACTAAACAATTAACAGATATAACAACTATATAGATATAATAACTATTGGTCTCAACTAACTTTGAAGAAAATATTCCACCTCTAAGGATGGCAAACTAGGGGATGAATCCGGTGTCGCGCACTTTCCGGTAACCGATTTCAGCAAAACTTGGCAAAGATGTAATTCTACGAACTTTTGAGGTCGGTTTTTTATTAATAAAAAAGTCACTTGCATCGGAGTAAAATAAGTATATACTACGTAATCTTTTACCAATTTTGTGTAAATGGTGGATCACTTTATATGTTACAGTGCAGCATGGACGTGGGTTCAGGTCCCACCGGGTCGACGAAATTTTTCCGTGTGTTCAATCTTTGTATTGCCAAATGGAGAAATCAAAATTATACAATTTTGTAATCGATTTTCATACACTTAGTACCTAATTGCGTCAATCAACATACCTCCAGGTTTTGAGAATGGTTAAGTGCAATATTCCTTACCTTTAAAAGCTACAAGTGCAAACTGACTTCTTCTTACTAAGCGAAAAATTTCATAATGTTTGGCAAGTTAATGTTTTTTTATAGGAATTCCCACGTTGAGAGGTTTCGGCGAAGAAATAATTTCGTTAGGACCAAGTGTTTAATATTAAGGTCCTTTCAGGCTAGGAACTAAGTACATGGAACTACTGGGAAAAAACCGTTTTCTCTACCTAATTACAATGGCATTTTTTATTGTTCAACTATTCTAGAACATTATCATGGAGTATTAATTAATATTAGACTGTAATATCCTGAAGTATTATTTCGAATTTTATGAATTTGTGATGATGATTTGAAATGAGAACTCAGTATACAGCCACCGAAATTAGGTAACACAACCTATAAAAAACTAACGTGAAAATTACCCTTAATCGATTATGAATTCTGATTTGTATTTTTACTTATAAAATGATTCATAATATCCAAACAGTAACAGAAAAGGGTATTTAATAATTTGAAGTAAAAATAAATCAAGAAGTCTTTCATAAATCAAAACATTACATTTTTTTAAACCACGTAATAAGGAATTCTACAAAATTACAAAGCAGTCGCAAACATAAACCAGAAATTTCTGTAAAGAATGATGTAGATAAAGACATTTCTTTAAAGAAAGCCAGTTGTAAGGTAGTGTAATAAATCACGAACGTAATACAAGGTAAATTAAAAAAAAAAGAAAAGTTAAATATTAACTAACTTCAAGAGAAATGCCGCCTTACCAAATACGGAACGAGAACGAGAAGAGCAAATTTACTGCGTTGGAGTGGTGGAAACCCGGGGCAAAGTGGAGGCCAACTCCAATAGGCCTCTTAAAGTTACAAAATCTACTTTACGCGCCCATATAGTCTAACAGTTGTCTTTAGAATCTGCCACGGGCATTTTGGAGGTTTGAAATGTTTCTCATAATCACATTTTAAGTAATTTTCGTACTTTATTTGTTATGGCGGAAATTTTTCTCATGCTAGAGCAGGCGTTGAAAATTGTAACGGACAGGAAACCTGCAGGTCGATTCAGAACCTTACGACAACTCAGTTGTCGTACAATTTCTTTTCATTTTTATTTACAATACCCGAATCGAACGTCAAACTGTCGTATTCAAAACCGAACCGAAATGACGTCACACCCTTTTTTTATTACTCGAACTTCTCGACCAGCAAAGGCTACAAACGTTATTCAGAACACAGTTATCGAATGAAAATTACCGAACGTCATATTTTATAACGCACACACTCATCATAGCCCCGCACTAGGGAAACCCTGTGTCGCGGGTGGCATGGACACACACATAGACAACCACAAATTACACCCAAACTCACGAGAGAAATAAATGTAAGCCATACAAACATTTCTCCCGGCCCGGGAATCGAACCTGGGACCTCTGCGTGGCAGTTCGGCATGGTAACCGTTCGGCCACGGAGGCAGTTAAATATTGTTTACAAATCAAGATTGTAACATGGAAATCTCTTATTATTTGAAATGAAGTCTGGATTTTGTTCAATTTTATTAATTTATTTTAATGCAAGACTAATACATTCCTATATTTTAGGCCATTAAAGTCTTAAAAATGTATATAAAAGTATTTTCATTTTTCTTAAAATCTATTTCACCGACTAACTCCGTAAACGCTGTTGGATAATGATATCGTATTCGAATCTAAATCGAACGATTGGGTTAAAATATCGAAGAGTTCTGAAGAGGGATCCCTTAATTGTCATTAGCTTCAAGTCTATTTATAGTGATGTGTATGGACTGTGTATGTGTCATTCCACATAGCCACGAGTATTTCTCACTATATCGTTTCTAAAGTCTATACAGTACACATTGAGCAAATGTTGGAATGCAGAAAAGAAAAATGGAAAGTACTAAATATGATTCGAAAATAATTATTGGCGCAGGCAAGTCTGCGAGTGAAACTTGCACCCTCCAATACGGAAAGTGCGTATTATCCGCACTCTCGTCTCATTTGTATGATTTTACAATACTTCGATACATATTATGTAAGATATTCCAGAATCGAAACGCTGACGTCTGTAACGTCTGTTATATATTCTTTGTTATTATATTCGAGAAAAATGTTCTAGAACTTTTAAAAAACAGAATAATAAAGCGACTCCGGTTATGACGTTAAGCTACGTAGCTTTTAAATTGTTTTGTTAATTAAAAATACGTTTTTTCTTAATTACTTTTGGAGGATTTTCATTTGTTTTCACCAATACCTATTTTAGTGTCGGAAAATGGAAATGAGAATTGAGTTATGGACGTGAAAGGGGAACATCCTGTTATAAAATAATATTCCGTAAATGAGGAATACTGGCATTTCATATTTCATGAACGTGAGCCACGGGGCTTTGTTGAAAAGTGATGTGGCTTCCGTCGCAGATTACGCTGAGATAGAGCACCTTTAAAACCAACTTCGAACAGGTCTAGTTTTAGTTTAGTTTAGTTAAGCACAGTTGCAGCGCGACTGACGCGTACCAGACTATACTCCGGAGACACGAAATCTGTACGGCCGTTTTCCTACTCTGGATGACTTGTGGTCGTATTCCAGAACTGTACTCAATGCTCAAGTCAGGATTTGATCAAACATGAGTATGATTTCAAGCACTGGAAATACGACCCTAATAGCAAGGACTTGAGTATGATTTCGAGTGCTCACTGCAATACTCAAGTCCTGACTTGAGTATTGAGTAGAGTTCTGGAATACTACCCTCTAAGACTTAAGTTTCGATCGGGGCTACAACTAAGAATGTATGACAACGCGATTTGACAGTTTCGATTAACAGACTTCGAGAGTAGTTCTTTCGTGCTTCCATAGGAGAGCCCCTGTTTTCGATATCCAGGACACAATTTTTGACAATAGTCTCCTTTATAATCATTGTACTATAAAAAAGCAGTTTTTACGTCGTTTTTATGGCTTTTATAATTATTGGACTTTTAGCTTTAAAAGTTTGGTAATTTGGCTTCTTGTCAAGTAATTTGTAAGTTATTTTGCCAAGTCAGTTGTAGGTAACAGACAATGTTGGATTATTAGTCGCTTGGTAGATGCTTCTTCGCGGATCACGCTTTCATTGAAGTATATAATAGAGCAGAATGAATATATAGAGCTATACCCTCTTTAGCTTGCTTCAACAGTCAGCACTCACAATCTGCTATTGATTTCTTAGTACCTAGATATACGTTGATTATGTATATTTATTTGATTTCCTTCCATTTTGTTATTTAGTGTGTTTTGTATCTTTTTTTGTTCATACTTATTATTTCATATTGTTGTGTGTGCTTATGGAAAGTCAATAAACGTAGTCTATTTATCTATCTATCTATCTGAGTGAATAAAGCGGCTGAATGAAGAATAAACTTTCATAGGTTTCTCACATGTGGCACTGCGGTCGAAAAGTCGTTAAAACAACAACTGCTACCGTGGCCGCATGATCATGCTGGTTTGTTACGCAGAGGTTCCGGTTTCGATTCCCTGGCTGAGAGAAATATTATATTATATATTTATTCCTCTCGTGAGTATGGGTGTAACTTGTGGTTGTCTATGTGCGTGTCTATGGCACAGCGGGACACTGGGTTTGCCTTAACAAAAAAGCTGTGCAACAAGCACATAGAGACATTCGTAAGGTCGAGTTGTAGACTGTAACTGTAACTCGTTCCGTAGCTCTGTTGAGAGAACGATACCCCGATTTGGTGAAAAAGTGGCTGGTTCAAGTTCAGCAGGAGGAATTCTAAGGATTTTTTCTTTGTTAGGTGTGATTATCAAAAAATATATGAATATTATAGTACCTAATAAAATCATCATGATATTTAACGAAATAAATAACAATGATAACGAATCACACTCATATCTAAGCACTAGGGAAACCATATATCGCGGTTGCGATGGACACGCACATAGATAGACAAGTACAAATTACACCCAAACTCACGAGAGAAATAAATGTGGGCCATACAAATATTTCTCTCGGTAGTCCGGGTATTTCTCGTGGTAGACCAGCATGGTAACCGTTCGGCCACGGAGGCAGTTGTTGTATTAACGACTATTCGGCCACAGTGCCACCAGGGAGAAGCCTATGAAAGTTTATTCAAAAATATAAAAATATTGCCAGTATAAAATAAATATTAATAAGTGGCGGTAGGTTTAATACATACTTTCAGGTGATCCTGGCTGTACCAACAAAAATTATATCAATACTTTCAAAATTTCCAAAGAGAAGTTCATTGTGAACAACAATCACATTTTATGGCACAGCAACTTTATCTTCAAAAGAATCTCGTTTGTTGAGTAAGATGTGACGTAAGTGTGAGTTTGCGAGTTTCTGTTAATAATACTTTGTTAACGGAAAAGGCAAGGTGTGGCAGTTGGTTTTGTGCAATGGTCCTCCGTGTTAAATCTGCAAGTTTGGACAAAATTTGCCAATAACTTATGGTCACCATCAAGTGAAGGATCAAATTTTTTGTTTACAGAATCTTCGAATAAATTCTTAAAATGTTTTTATTGAGATTTTGTATGAAATAACTCCACTAGTTTTGTTAGGATTATGAATACAAAGATCGAACAGAGAGAAAAATGTCGTTGACCTAGTGGGACTTGAACTCATGTTCATGCTGCACCGTAGCTTTGCTCTTTAGCAACTGAGCTACGGATCTAGTTACCGAGCCGTTGAAAGTCCTATGTGTTTTTGTTATAGATCTATGTACTGGCTTTCGGCATTCATCGCCACTAGTGACATCTAGTGAGAGCTTTTTGAATAACCTGTAACTATTCAAAATTTTATTTAAATTGTTCCATATTGGTTCTGATCAGGGTATTGTGTATGGTGTCCCTGAATGAATTGCGTTGCTCCGGTACTCATAGTATAAAAAAGTCTCCAGTTTGAGACCAGGTAAATGGCGTGGTTGTCTTACACATAATTATTATTATCGCGGAACTTGTAAGTTTTTTTTATACCAAGTGACGGGACAAACAAGTCGTGCGTCTGGTGGTAAGCGACCCGCCTATC
The DNA here is from genome assembly GCF_003589595.1 of Hyposmocoma kahamanoa. Lineage (NCBI taxonomy): Eukaryota > Metazoa > Arthropoda > Insecta > Lepidoptera > Cosmopterigidae > Hyposmocoma > Hyposmocoma kahamanoa. The sequence continues at coordinate 3,040,219 of NW_020653344.1, forward strand.
TATAACAGTTGCAATGCCACTGAGAGTTTTAAATCGCAAAGATTGAGAAGTCCATGTCTAAACCGGAACGTCATAATGCTCACATTATTGCTTGGCGGCAGAAATAGCTGGTAAGGTGGTAGTACTTCCCTGGACAAACTCTTTGAGAAAGGACTCCACTGTTACTAAAAGTAGACTTGAATGGGTGGTGATAGTAAATGTGTGTGTCGAACAGTTAACACACTACCTAATTACTAAGACTTATGGACTTAAAATTGTAACGATATTGAGTATTTTCTATTTTATTCTAATTTTTTCCGCATTGACATCCTCTTTTATAATTGTATCAGCTTATGACGATCCTTGATGGAGAATGATATTTGATATGTAATTTAATGACATCAATATTATATAATGAGTTGTTAATTTTCTAATTATTGTGTATTTTTGTTATAATTTTCATTTTTGTCTGACGATCTCAATATAATTTCTTATACTTTGATATGTAATATAAGTGCAATTTATACTGTAATGTTATATTTGAGAAATAAATGAATCTGAATCTAAAAAGAACTACATTGAACGTTACTGTGATTGAGGCTAACCCAACTTTAAAGCATGACGATTGTGGCAAAACACACAACGTTTATCCTTCATAATCGGAACGCAGGAATGCTCATATTATTGCTTGGCAGCAGAAATAGGTAAGGTGGCAGTACTTCCTTGGATGAGCTCTATCACAAAGGGCTCTAGTGCTACAAATCATTTTTCCCTCAACAGCGGGGTTTAGAGGCAATGAAAAGATTTGGCACGAAGTCTATATTTCGTATTACATGCACCTATATCTACAGCTCAAGGGAATCGAATAGAAACAAAAGTTAGTCCGTCCTTTGACAAACAATGTCGCGAGTGATTGATTGGAGTGGCAATTTCGTTGCTGTGTAATAACACCTGATAATATAATAATAATAATATTAGAACATTAATATCACCACATGAATCTTCCGAATGACTGAGTGTGAGAGATTAGAAAATTTGAGAAATGCGAAATATACTCGTATCTAACTCGTATCTAAATTCGTATTTAGATACGAGTATATTTCGCATTTCTCAAATTTTCTAATCTCTGACACTTATTAGATTTATTTATTTTATTAGATTAGATTATGAAACTCGTGTTTAAAATAGATATAATAATAATAATAAAATATTGATACAAACAAATAAACATTACTCATACGCTGACACACACCTGCAAGCACACAAGCGCGCACACATACCAATTCCTTACCTTACTTTTATTTGAATTTGTATACGAATTTGTATTTCTCATAGATGGCGCTACAGCTAAAAAGTCGTTGAAAACCAAAATACAAAGATCCGACACGCAAGCACATGGAAGAATTCGTGAGGTCCGTTGGTTCGTTCCGTGGGTTAGTTGGCATAGCGTCCGGCACGGTTTACTAGAAGACGTCGGTTCGAATCTGGCCGGATCGAAGGAATTTTTTCTAAGTGTTTGATTTTTGTATTAATAATTATAATAAACTAGTGGAGTAACTTCACAAAATATAATTGAATATCAATTCAATACACATTTAATTTGTATATGCAGTTCTTATTCTTTAATTTTTGATACTTTATTTACTGGCATAAAAAATGTAATATGTAAGAAAGGGGATTCTAACAGCATTTTTTACAAGTAGCCCCAACACCGGATACTATAATTATTAGAGCACTTGTGACATGGGAATCGGAAATAACGATTTTACCATGAACTTAAAGACCCGGGATAACATTGAAAAGTTAGTTTTTCTACATTGACCCGACCAGAGATCGAACCCGAGACCTCAGAGATGGTGACAACATGAAAACTTGTATGTAAGTCACTCGACAATCGCCACGTGGAGAAGTAAATAAAATAAAACGACTATCTTCAACTCAAAACATCATTTAAAATAATATAATCGCTTAAAACCGTGTCGAAGAAAAGCCTAAGCAATTTACTGGTTTTCAATTGTAGGAATTATTCGACGACCTCTCGTAGCTTAGGGGTTTTTGCCCATTGCGGAAGAGTATTTATTTTTCAGCCCTCTGGCATTAACAAAAGATCTTTTTACAAATCAAATTCAAAGGTTTCTTAGCAAGGAGTTTAGAATAGAATATAATGAATTTGATATAAAATGTATTTTTTTAATGAGACGCATTTAGGTTAAATGCGTTGAAGAAACGGTTTTTAAACTATGTGTGAACCTTTGTAGTAACTAATTACAATAATAATAATACTAACGCACACTCTCATAGCCCCGCACTAGGGAAACCCTGTATCGCGGGTGCCAAGAACACACAAAGACAAACACCAATTACATCCAAACTCACGAGAGAAATAACTGTAGGCCATACACAATTCTCCCGGTCTGTGTATCGAACCCAGGACCTCTGCGTGGCAGTCCAGCATGGTAACCGTTCGACCACGGAGGCAGTTAATTACAAAATTAATGAAATTACAAAAGACTAGGTATTTTCGTCAAAATTTCAACTTAAATTGACTCCGCTCGACGTCTTGAGGAAGCACAAGCTCCTAAAGACTTCTAATGTAAAAAAAATCAACTTATGAAATTTACTGATCAAAGATGAGTTGTGATTTCACAGATCTTGGAAAAATGGTCGTGTTGATCGTGTTACACGTCAAAGTATTTTTCAACTCGTGATACGCAAATGCCTGGGGCCCCGTCAAGTGTCAATTCATTTGCAACCATCTACTTTTCGCCCTAGCAAAACAGTGTACTATTATTTCTATGTAAAATGAACGGTAAAGGCCTTTTTTTATTAAACAGGTCAGGGTAGTACCTAGATTCTGATCAGATAAATTAATGTATATGTTTGTATATATGACGACCTCGGTGGTCTAATGGCTGACATTGTGGGCGCTGAATGCGAAACCCCAGGTTCGATTCCCGGTAGGGTCAATTTGAAATGAATTTTCCTGAATTGGTTCTGGTCTGGGTGTTCTGGGAAGTGCTCCAGAGTGAATTCCGTTGCTGTGGTACTCATAGTACAAGGAATTCTCCAGTTTGAGACCAGGCAATTGGTGTGGCTGTCTGGCACATATTGATTTGATTATTTGACGTAATCATTATATTATTTAGGATGGTTTTTAAGTTTCAGTGTTGTGTTTTTTTATTTATAAAATATATACTTAAGTGCGCATTTGACCTCCATCTTACATGGTGGAAAGCGACTACGAGGTCTACGATGGAGTATGAACATTTACAATTATTCTTATTCAGTCTCGCCTTGAAAAGACCCAAGTTATAATGTTTAGGGATTTTTATATGATATCCAGTGACGGTACGAACAAGTCGTATGTTTGTTGGTAAGCGACACGCCTGTCCATAGCAGTTGCAGTGCCACTCAGAGCTTTAAATTAAAAAGATTAGAGGGGAACTGCCCCTGTCACCTTGAGACATAAATTGATAAGTCCTATGTGCCTGTAATTTCACCAGCACCCTTACCTTTCAAAACCGGAACGCAGTAATGCTCACATTGCTGCTTAGCGGCAGAAATAGGTAAGGTGGTCTTTTACAAGGAGCTCTACTGGTACTAAATATATGTCTGCCGGCAGGGAATTCCACTAAATAGCGGTGCTCCATATAAATATGGAAGCGTATGTGTGTAGAAATAGTTCAGTGTTGAAATAATAATAGTTTGTCTACCTTATAAGGTTTCAGCATTTTCCTTAATTCGCCGCTCTCATTAAGCTTTTCCACGGTGTCAGCATCCTGAAACAAAAAAACAATGCTTAAAATTTTTAAAATCCTTTGTAAGCTTAGGAGATTTTACATATTTAGTTGCCTATTTTAAGAATTTTTCCAGAGAGACAAAAAATTTAGTTAAGATTTTTTTTATTTAATCGTAATGCGCGTTCTTTCTCTATAATTAAAAAGAAATTAAATTTAAATGAAAAAAATTATTTCAGACACATAATTTATGCAGTTAATTGGCACGTAGTCTGCGAGATGATATAGTTTAGGAACCTTTGGTATATATATAGGAAATGAAACTATTTGTATGGACTTAAATCGCGTATATGGGTTTTTTCAAACAAACCAACGTTTCGTGCCCATAAAATCCGAAAACTTTGTTTAATTTCCTATATGTTGTAATGGCGAAAACCTAAGCACTTTGGTACACAAATTTTTATTGAATTGTTATAATTATGAATACAGAAAAAATTCCTTCTATCCGGCCGGATTTGAACCTACGTCTTCTAGCATACCGTGGCAGACGCTATACTAAGTGAGCGACGGAACGAACAAGCGGACCTCACGAATTTTCCTATGCGCTTGTCGTCGTATCTTTGGATTTGGTTTTTCAAGGATTTTTTAGCTGTAGCGCCATTTATGAGAAATATATGAAAGTATTTCGTCACCCAGTTACATACTTTTACAGCTACCAGCCCAACTCTGGTATGTATTTCAATAAAAGTATTGAGGCAAGAGTGCATATATTTTACCCGCAATTTTACTGAAATGCACCACTAATATCATTTCGTTTTCATATCGCTGAATCAGTAGCCCATTTCCTGAGTGGTAAGTGGGAACAAGCGAAAGCGACACGAAGTAAATAACAATGGATTTTCATCCAGTTTCCTATACGTTCATTGTTTTGTGCTCTCTCTGCTATATGTACTTTTACTTCGTGGAAACTTGGAAAGAGTTTGGTACATGAACTATGAAACTCAGCTATCGATTACCTTCATTGGAAGTTAGGACCAACGGGTCACGAGACTCAGTGCTCAATATAAGACTATTTAATTAGTAAAACCCACCGGAAACTAAAAAAAAAATAAATAAAAATTATACACACTTTGCAAGTGGAGGAATTTACATTTGGAGGAATTTCGGAGGAATTGCACAAAGGAAAGAAAGGAGGAGTGTCTCAATTCAACTGCAATATTTTTTGTGAGTGTATGCTACGAGATTACTCCGACATTTGAGAGAAGATTTAATTAATTATTTTTTGTAAGTGTTTTGGAAAGTAGTATTCCCATTCAAATTTGAAGAAAATATCCCACCTCTAAGTGTGGCAAATTGGAGATGAATCCGGTTGGATTTCACCGAATTTCCGTTAATCCATTTCAAAAAAACTTGGCAAACAGATGTAATTCCACAAATTTTTGGGGGCAATTTCTTTTTATGAACTTACTCAAAGGTATTTTTTAATTTTTATAAATTTAATTTGAAAATAAAAATATTAGTCGCATGTCTTATTTAAAATAAAATTTTTAGGACAATCTACTATTAATAATATTTTACTTTTTTTCTGCCTACGACATTATGTTACTCAACAATTTAAATATTCGTAAATTTTAGTAGGAAAAGTTTTTTAATTTATTTTTACACATTTTCTGCTGTTTCAGTTTCGTCACAAAATGTAAAAATTTATATAAAATATATTATTAAAGGTTAAATAAGGCTTTACTTAGTCGATGGTAAAATATTGTCAATTTAATTGTACTGCCACAGCAAGATCTGAGGGGCATTGCCACTGCGCCTGTCACCCTGAGACACATGCTGATAAGTGTGCCTGTTATTTCGCTAGCACCCTTATCATTTATAGTATCTGGGGTAAATGACTAACGTTCGATGATAAACAATCTATATACAATTCATATATAACATGGAATATTCCACGTATAGAAATCACAAATAATTTATGACGGTTTTAAAAGTTTTAAAAATATTATAATGTCTTAAAACTAATAGCTTTTACTTATAAACATTAATTAACGTTTTAAAAGATAAAAAAAAAATGTTTAAAAAAAATCTTACCTATAAATGTTGATTGATTAATTTGTTGTTTAAAAAGCTGCCAACTTAAACACCGCATCTTGTTTGACTCGCTAACTAACAAGATAGCTTACATTAATCAGCCGTTAGCAGGTTACAAAACGTCAATGAGTTAAGCAAAATTGTTTTGTTTTTTTTGTGAGACAATTTTTACTTTAATTGTGAAAAAATGGAACATTTTCGGCGTGATATTGCAATTTTGCGGCATTTTAGACGAAGGAGCGCAAATATGTACAAAAAACGATATGATCTACTGCTCCACTTTTTTTTTTGTTAATGGCGGCCATTAGGCTTGGGCAAGTGTCAGTTTCCTTCACTTATTTTGCGAAACAAACGTCCTCAAGTTAGGTTTTAGTTTTTCGCTCCAAATGTCAAATGATAGCCATCTGACAGCAATTTTTTTTTGTTTTTTGGCTTTTAATATTGCCAGGAATTATTTTTTCTTCATTGAACATCACTTAACTAATAAGTGTCTAAGTTTTTTTATAGGCAATAGAAAGTTAAATAGTGTTAAAAATCTTAAAAAATTCTTAACTAAATATTGTTCCAAGGGTTGTTTAGTGGTGTTTATTATAAGTCTGTTAAATTTAAGAATTTTGTTTTACCGTTAAATTTTCCCATAAGCAATTTTACTAACGTCAACAATCAGATAATGAAGACAGTATAAAGGTATCAGCAGAGGGAGAAAAAATGCCATAAGTTTCCCATACGCTTTTCTGGCGCCATTGTTCAGTTAAACTTATAAACATTTGTCTTCTAAGGCTGGATGTACAATTACAACACAGGGTACATAATTAAATAGGCCCTGTTACAGGTTTCTTACATTTAATGTTTTTTTCTTTTAGGTATTTATTTAACTTACTGTCGATTTTATAGAGGTTTAAATAATCACGAAATTTAATATCTAATTTGTTAATTTAAATAGTCAACTTAAAACCTTTTTTAAAGTATTCCCTATTTACAATAAGTGACTGCCTCGGTAGCCGAACGGTTACCACGCTGGGCTGCCACGTATAGGTCCCGGGTTTGATTATTGGGCCGAGAGAAATATTTGTATGGCCTACATTTATTTCTCTCGTGAGTTTGAGTGAACTTGTGGTTGTTTATGTGTGTGTCCATGGCATCCGCAATACAGGGTTTCCCTAGTGCGGGGTTATGAGTATGTGTGCGTTATTGTTATTGATACATATTGTTAATTTTTCTGGTTTTTGTTAACAAGCACCTGAAGGAATAGTACCTCCCCGCAGGCATCGCGGTCTTTAGGATGGAGTTGGCGCTTGCCTTCAGTCTATTTGTCAGACTTTTGCACAAACATTCCAGACGGTCATCAACCCATTTATATGTCCCACGATTCTCCTCTCAGGTGAGGGGTTACCTATCAATAGTCCGAAATGACATTTTCCAGAAATAACGTTTGGTCGAAATTTCATAACCCCGAAGAAATTTTGGGAGGAAAATGTTTTTTCTTTTGAAACCTAACTTAACCGAACCTAATCGAACCTAATCGTATCTTTGCGATAAACATTCAACGTATACTTAAAGAACAGCTGTTTCGTTGTAATTCAGTTTTCAGTGTAATGAAAATTCGAACAAACGTTATTTTGGACAAAAACAATTTCGACTTTATGATAGGTTACCCAGGTGAGGGCTTAGGTTAGGTCGACCACACTGGCCCAATGCAAATTGGGGACCTCACGAGGGTTGTTAACCTTCTTCACCGAAAGTATCATGGTAAACTTTAAATTAAATTTCGCACATAAATTCCTAGAAACTCAGAGGCTCAAGCCCGGATTCGAACCCACGGTCTCTGCTTGAGTAGCGGTAGGTCAAGCTACCACGGTTTTTTTCATTAAAACATTTCATTAATCATTTAACTACATTTCATCAATTATTTAACTGCCTCTGTAGCCGAACGGTTACCATGCCGGACTGCCACGCAGAGGTCCTAGGTTCGATTCCTGGGCCGGGAGAAATAGTTGTATGGCCTACAATTATTTCTCTCGTGAGTTTGGGTGTAATTTGTGGTTATCTATGTGTGTGTCCATGGCACCCGCGACACAGGGTTTCCCTAGTGCGGGGTTATATTGGGTGTGTGCGTTATTATTATTATTTAAACATTTCCGATGCGCTGTAGAAACGAAGCAGCCTCATTAAAATCCTGAATCCGTTATTGCATTGAACGGGAAAGACGCTGACGGGCTCCTGCGTGAAATTGCACCATGGGTTGTATGTACGTATGGTGTACTTGGCAATAGGTCTTGAAGATCATGATTTCTGCCTGCTAAGTACAGCGTGTAAGACCACGGACAACATATGACAACATCAGATAAAGGGTAGGTTTATTCTCATTAAGACAATTCAATATTTGCATGAACATTTAAAACTAAACAGTAAATTAACACGGTTCCGATCTAAGCTATAGCACAATGAAAACTAAAAAAAATTTTATCGAATATTTTTTTCTGAGTGTTCGATCTTTGTATTAATAGTTATAACAAACTAGTGGAGTAATTTCACATAAAAATATATCAATTCAATAAAAATTTAAAGTAGAAAAATAGTAATTTTGTTTTTATAGTAGCAAGTAACGGGACGAACAAGTCTTGCGCCTAATGGTAAGCGACGTGCCTGTTCATGGCAGGTGCCACTCAGAGCTTTAAATCGCAAATACCTTAGATTATTACCCCTGTGCCGGTCACCATGAGACATAAATCGAAAGTCTTGTGCCTGTGATTTCACCAGCACCCTTACCCTTCCAAACCGGAATGCAGTAATGCTCATATTACCGCTTGGCGGCCGAATACGTGATGTGGCAGTTTTAGTATTAAAATATTTGATACAAGCCGGAACCTGACAGTTTAGTAAGTAGTAAATAATTTATACGGTTTAGATTTAAATAAAATAAAGATTCTACCGCAGTTGGTGGATGGAATGGATCGTGTTCAACAATACGTTAAAAATCGTCATTGTTACCGCAAGTTCTGATCTTCTACGTCTCGAATGCCATTTTCGACTACGGAATCCTTTAAATAAAAAAAGCACGGCACAAACCAAAAGTTGTACCAGTTCCACATTAGAACTCATTTAGAAATTACACGATGTTTTTCGAATGCAAAATAAAAAGTAAGCCAATGTTTCGAATTTAGAAAGCTCAAGATTTTATTTTCAAAAAGTTCTTAATCTGTTTCTTACGGTAAATTAAAAAAAATACTATTTCATTTCAAAATGGAAACCTCTGGTTTAAATGAAATAGATTTTTAATAGGAATTTTGTGTTGAACGACACAACAATAAGTTATTTTCGTGTTATTAATTTAAATACAATGCGTTGTTAAATGCGGTAACGAGAAAAAAAAAACTTGTTTACCATTTGGGACCAATATCTACATTAGCGAAGCTTACTTGGCAGCTAATCAAATTGGACGGTCTACAGGTATGCACGAAATTTGAAACTAACATAAAAAATACAATTTGTACACGTAGTGACGCAACGCGAATTTTGAGTTTCGATGACCTAAGATAACGCCGATCAAGGTCGCCGCCATATAGGGGAAAAATTGCCGAACTGTGGAAAAAGAGAAATAAAAACGACTAATGTGCTCCCGGGGGAAATCAACATTACGACCAGGTCAAAACAAAGGCAAAACACAAAAGGTCAAAACAGAAATTTTATTCTTATAATTCTTCTTATTTAGAGTACAAAATTTCACTGAAGATTAGACCATGAGGAATCATGCTCATGGGACTAGCAGTAATATTTATATGCTCTTTTATCCGTTAATGGAAGTAACTTCGAAACTTCTGGGAATTAAAGGCTATGATATTTCTCAAAAGGCGCAAAATAGAATATCTTGGTCACGTGATCAGGAACGATAAATACACGTTGCTACAGCTGACAATGATGGGCAAAGTGCAGGCAAAGAAAAGCGCTAGGCGAAGGAAGAAATTAGGGCTGCGGAACATCTGGCAGTCGATCGGCACTGCTTCCGTCGAACAACTGTTCTGGTTGACTGCTGATAGAGATAAATAAATACAGGAAGCTGAAGGCCAACCTTTAAGATTGAAGAGGTACTCCAAGAAGAAGAAGATGATGATAGCTCTAAAAAAAAAGCCTTTAGATGAGCGGTGTTACTGGGCTGAGAAAGGATGCTTGCATGAACATAACAGAAAAGAAGGATGCAAGTGAGACTGAATTGAGAGGATTGCGTTCTGGTTTAAGGGTAAGGGTACTGGTAAAATTTCAGGCACATAGGAAATGGAAAATTCTTTTGGAAAAATTCTTTATTGGGCATTAAACATTACAATATTTACAAAATACAGAACAGTAATAGAAGGCACAAAGCGCAAACGGCACAAGTTAACAGCGGACACCGTACTAAGCTCAAGACTTGTATCTTGGGACCCAATAGCCAACTTCTGTCTTAGGGTAACGGGAGCAGTGGCAGTGCCCTCAGATCTTTGCGATTTAAAGTGGCACAGCATTATTCTGAACATGTCCGTCTTGTTTATCCCATCACATGGTATTTGTAGGGTGCAATACTACGCTATAGTATTGACGCTAATAGATAAGTTAAGTTGTAAAAGGTTTATTGGTAAAGATGCAAAATCGACGACTGTGTATCTTTTACGTTGTAGTTAAGTTGTTAAATGGCTAACTTGACTGAATGTTCGTTAAGCACTAACTTAATTGCCTACTTATGCGCACAGGTAAACAAACAGCCGCGTGAAGTAGGACGCAAAGTAAGCTTAATTAAAATGTCCGGTTGTAAATCGTACAGTATCATAAAAAAAGAATTTTTGTACATTACTCACGTGATTCAATGAATAATATGAATAATACTACACTAATGTGTACTATACTCAATTTCTGATGAAATCTGTGCGCTATTGTCACGGGAAACATTCATACCATAAACCAGCTGTCGCGTAATTCTAAGAACCGTTAGAGATAACAATAATTTATGATAGGTATCTTACCAAAGTCATTGTCTGGAGAGTTGTCTTTTTTAATTCGCGCAATTCTATGTTGTTGAACGATTGTTTGTGCATTCTTAACTTTTGCTTTGTAAACGTATTGATTACTATATGATTACGTTTTGTTCTCTGAGCGTTGTAGAATGTGAATGCTGAATAATAGAATTATTACATATCTTCAACTATGGCTATTGTTACTTTTTAATTTCAGAATTTAAAGAGGTTACAATTTACTTAGCTTAAACATGGTCCAAATGGATCACAATTGAACAAAAGCTACAAACTGACATCATTATTATAAGTTCCTGGAGTTCCTCCCTTTATTTTGAAGTCGGTTTATAAATGGCGAGGAATCGGAAAAAAGGATGATAAAAAGGTGAGTGACAATGAAGGAGGTCAACATCGTCACTACTTTGTAGTGTTCCGTGTTCAGCTGCGGGAAGTATATTGGGGTTAATAATGATGTTTACGATGACGTCGCAGAGTACCAAAAATAGTATCAATTTATGAAACTTTTTTCTAGGAAAAAATCTAAATTGGTCTTTAAGATACTTGACACCTGGATACTTCTATATACATGCCTATATACATATATTATTAGCCCAAATATAAGCGTTCAGAAACCCAAGAACTCCATTTCAATGTTCACATTAACCACAGGTAAGACTGATAAAGTTGCAGATAAGTTTTTCTCAATGAGAAAACTCAGTTAATATCGCCAATGGAAACGTCTACTTACAAACACTGCGTTTCAATGCGTTGGTCTGGCTACAAACTTTTACCTGCTTTAATAGGACGTGGTTTAGACCAACGACTAAGTCATAGCTGCGACTAATTTAGCGTATTCTTTAGCGACGTAAAATCGAAAGATGAATTTTTCTGCATATATGTAAAAAAATGTATCTGACGTTTTTTACAGAAGCGGCACGTCTCAAAAACGACGCATACCTGTCACGCAAAGACAACGAATCGTGTACTAGAACAATGTTGTCTTGTGTCTGACTTTTTTTCTTAAAAGCCCCTAGGGAACTAGGGAACTAGGGGACTAGGGAAATCCTGTGTCGTGGGTGCTACGGACACACACATAGACAACCACAAATTACACCGAAACTCACGAGAGAAATAAATGTAGGCCACACAAATACTTCTCCCGGTCCGGAATCGAACCTGGGACCTCTGCGTGGCAGTCCAGTAACCGTTTGACCACAGAGCCAGTTAACTTTATTGACTTTTTGAGGTAAACTGTTTTTTAATTTATATGTCGATGGTTGATTGCTGATGTGGGGAGCAAAATAGCCAGGCGCAAATGGGATTGAGCGGGCTACGTTAGCCCTCGCTACGAAGCAACTCGAGAAGTGGGCGAACGTCGTCGATGGAAACAGACGGCGGCCGGGGACGGCTGGGAAGGCGCTGGCGGGACGATCTTCATGGGTTTGAGAGAGAGTGGTGGCAGATCGCCAAAGACAAGGAGCAATGGAGGATTTTGGAGGAGACATAATAGGTTATAAAAAAATAAAATGTTATCAGATTATTGCATTGACTATCGACATCATTGTCTTCCTTATCTGTAGAAATATATGGTCCAGATTATGTGATACGAAATTGTATTAAATGTACACAATTATTGTTGTATATTCAACAAAATAAATATTGCAATTAATAAAGCCACATATCACATATCTAGTTCATCATCTGACGCTGGTAGCTGTAAAGGTACTTGGCTGAGTGAAGAGAAACTTCCATAGATTTCTCACATGTGACGAAGTAGAAACAAGATCAGCAACGAGCACATATAGAAAATTCGTAAGGTGTGCTGACTCGTTATATAGCTCAGTTGTGAGAGCGATAAGCCACGTTACGGGTCACTTGTTCGAGTCCATCCGAATCAAAGGAATTTTCTTTGTGCTTGTTCGATCTTTGTATTAATAATAACAACAAACTAATGGAGTATTTTCCCAAAAAAATATATATATTATAAATATCATGACAGTGAAAAAAAAATCATTATATTAATAAATAAATATTCCAACTATATCTTGTTTTAATGCTTTGTCTTTTCTGTTATTGACACAAAAATCCAGTTTTTTTGGAACGATAAGTTAAAAAAGAAAAAAACATTCTTACACTAGCATTACAGTACATTTACGAAAATGTTATTTGTGATAAGAAAAATAGTATTTTTAAAAAAAAAATTGTGACAGACACGACATGAACACGAGAAATAAAAATAACTACCTATTCTTGATAGACGTCTTCACAAAATCACAAATTATAAGCTTCTGTAATAAGATTCCGGTTGATATTCAAAATTTGCCATTTACGAGGTTTTCAACTATAGTGAAACAAAAACTTTATACTAAATGGTTACTATACAGCTTCTGCGTACTTGGATAACAAGAATCTGCTGTGACTCCTTTTGGCTCTTGCAGGCAGTCTCAATCTAAGATGTTTGAAATAAATATAGTAAATGTTAATTGTATTCAAATGTATATTTACAAAGAGCAACCCCTAGAGTTTCTTGCTCATCTTTATTTTCTTCGTTTCTCGTTGATATCAAAAGTTTAAAAGTTACTATTTCTTGGTCCACAAGCAAATTGATCAGCATTCACTTCTCTGTTACATCTTCATTTATTATATACTTATGGATAGAGTCGTGGGGAGATGTAAAGTTCGGCATACATATCTCAATCAGATTGGGGATGTCTTTAAAATAGGGTGGGTAAAAAGTATCAATAAATGATGATATGAAAAACAAAAAATGATACAGCGAAGATATCAGACATATCGACTCATCCGTAGAACAAAGGTGTATGTGCAAGACTATTTGTTCTCAGGACATAGTACATTTCGTTCGTTCTTCTTCGCTAGGGATATCAGATCGACTGTTGTTCGATTTCATAATTTCCGAAACGAAACAAGATATATAAATTCTCAAAACACCTTTACATAGGCCTTAGTTTGAATAATGAAATTATTCTCGTAACGTACTTATTCTCTTTTCGCTATATAATCACGTCGGACTTTGTTCTTCGGATGAGTCGATATATATAACACGAGAAGTAAACATAAGCTAGTAACAAATAAAACCAGATTAGTAAATATGTTAAAGCAGGTCGTAAGTATACAAATTAATACGTACAATAAACTACCGATTAGTGTATCTGACTTGAAAATGGCTGCATCAATTAAACACTAAAACTTTATTTTGAAATCCAGCTCTTTATAAAATCATCGAATTTATCGATTCAAATATAAATGAATATTCATTGTCTTTAAAAAAATCAAGATTTTAAGACTGCTTCCTATTCCGTCGTGTGTCGTGCATCAAACAAAAGCCCGGCGCGCTCGTCTTCTATAAATTCGAATCATCCCTCTCTCTTGCCTCCGCCTTCTCTCTTACTCACGCGTTTAAGTACGTTTACCCGTCACCTAAATTTTACAATAATGCATGCGTTCAGATCTAGTATTCCCACATAACATGTACTTAATATTATGCATATTTCAAGTTGTTTACTCAGGAATAGAAGATATATTTGCTTTCTAACTTTAATGTTCCATTGATTATAGATGTTATACGACTAGTTATTACTTCAGACTTTCTATACTAGAACTTTTTTAAGGTCACGATCGAGGCTTTCTTAATTAAACCAGTCTGGTCAAAAAATGACATAATCAGTCCCATATCTTTCTACTTTATAGTGACTCTAACATCAAGTTACTGGCACTATAACCTGAGCAAGTACAGGAACCTTACGGACTCCTAGTTGGTCTGGGGACTCCCAGATCAACCCGAGGGCAGGGTTGAATAAATTAATTTCTATTAAGTCGTAAAAGTCGCTTGTCTACTCTTGACATTACGTGGCGCACATAATGGGAGCGTTCAAGAAAATCTTCTCGGGAAATTATGAAAACGTGTCTTAAGCATTTTGTACTTTGTTTCCTGGACTTATGGTTCAGTTTCAAAGTTTAAACTTACGAGTAAGTTTCATGTTCACTATGTCAATTTTGCTATTATGAACTACACTTTATCTTTCTAACGATAGTGCAACGTTATGACAGTGATTATAAGCTTCAGAGACAATGTACATAGGTGGACCTAAACTACGCAGATGGATGGCTAAGTAACCGATATAGGCTGTACGTACTGCAGATTATATAGAAGAATTTAAAAAAATAGTCAAATAGCCGTGGTAGCCTAATGGTTTGACCTATTGCCTCTCAAGGTCGTGGTTTCGAATCCGGACTCGCACCTCTGAGTTTCTCGGAATTTATGTGCGAAATGTAATTTGAAATTTATCTTGAGCATTTTGATGAAGGAAAACATCGTGATGAAACCTGCACGTTGAAGAAAGAATGGCCTAAACCCTCGTCTGAAAGGAGACCCGTGCCCAGCAGTGGGTTGATGATGGCGAAGTATGAAATGATATTCTAAAGTTTTGGCTACTTTGAAATCAAATGAAATCTCATCATAATTTTTTTATCATTATTTCAGCCGAAACACGTCCACTGCTAGTATAGGCCTTCCCCAAAATGGGGGGTTTTGTCGTTATCGCCACGCTTGGCTGGCGGGTTTGCGATCGCAGTTTGGATGCAAGCATACTTGAGGACACTGCAGCCCGTCTTCATTTCTTGCTGATCCCTTACTTGCCTTGTGGGGTGCACGAAAGGAACCTTCCCGAAACGACGTAAAGCATATTCTTAGTACGTCTGGTGTACCCTTAGCAACAACAGGCGAGTACATTACGCCGACTGGCAAATCCTTTAACCACGACGGCAAACATATTCCATGCAGAGTTCAGCATGGCGGCTACTTGAGTCGTGATCAGGGTGGCTAATTTCTGGGCAGCGATAATATAGTGTATGCCATCGATACGATAAGAAAACCCGCCTTGTATGACACCCGCAGGATGAGTAGGGGTGATTCTATTCCAAGCCAGAGATCACACGGCACAGTAAGATATATTAAGCTTCTTAATATTTTTTTATTGGTAAAATTTAAACTTAGATTAACCTCCTAAGGCCCCGTGTACATAATAATATGCGAAGTGATTTAGGCCCAGACAATATTATTGCTATGGTCACGGTAAACGTTCAATGGACATTATAATGAAAATATAGCATTCAAATTTAGCGCCGTATATTCTATATGACCATACGGTATTTACATACAAAACTGAGCGCATACTCGCCTGGGTCTGAAACATTGAAACATACAGCTGTGCATTTTAATGTAAATTGGTCTTTTAGCGCTTTTCTATTGTAATTTACTGGATTTTGGGAGGTTAAGAATTAGATTTTGTTGAATGTTAGTATTATATACACTTGAACATGTTGATCGGAAAATTATACAAACACAAAATGATACAACGGCTAGGTTTATAAATTTATGTTATAGACGACTTTGTTTGTACCTTGTACGTTTATTTCATAAATCAACCAGCAACATCTTCAGGTCGTCATTTCCATAAAGTCTAAAAACAAAAGCATTTAACCATCGTATTCTACCAGTTATGTCATTACGTCGTCGCGTCTGTAGATATTAACAGCGGGCCTCAACCACAAATTTAAAGTCGCTTAACGTGCGATGGAGCGAGTTTCGCTTGGGGGTTCTCTGATGGACCAAATTCATAATGAAGCCATACGTCAACTAAAGTAACCAAACTCGCAAAATTAGTAAGCTTAAGAGGCAGGGGGCCGGAGATTAGGACGCCCTGCGGCAAGATGGATGGACGACCTGAGAGAGGTGACCGGACCGGGAGAGTTAGCGTGCTCAAGGGGAAGCTTATGTCCAGCAGTGAACGCGTATAAAATGATGATAACGATAAATCAACACAATATTATCAAATCAACACAATGACATAATAAACCTTGTAGTTTCTCACAAGTTAAAAAAACTTGCATAATAATTTGCGAGTAAAATTTGTTTCGACAACTCGCTTACGAAAATTACAATACATTACATACCCTATGTAAAGAGAACTTTATCTTCTTCAAAAGTTACCTAAGTGATAGGTCACGGTTATGTGGTTTGTTGATTTTGATATTTCTCAAATTTTAATAGCGCGAAATGATGTGTGATTTTTTGTACCGTGTTGCATTTAAATGTCATTGGGTCGAACTGTAGAAGTGCAAACAGTTATACAAGCCGACTAACGGCGTACAAAGCCAGTCCAATACATAGTCTGTCTTTCCAGTTCGAAGTTACAGGTTCAACATCTGTCAAAAGCTTGACAGATGTTGTAAACAACAATGATTGATTAAATAATGACGATGCGAGCTACTATTACAAGCTGATTCATTGCCAACTACATAGGCTGAATGGTTTGATCTATACTCAGAACCCTAAACCATTTACGCCAAACCGGTTAAATAAATAATTTTTATTAAAAAAGGAACCGACTTCAAGCTTTGCTTAAATGTAAGCACATACAAACTGGAGCTAAAAATTTAACAATACGTTAGTGTGCGCAACAGGATTCATTCCCTAGTTTGCCTTCGTTAGAGGTAGGATATTTTCTTTAAATGGGACCAATCTTGACAACAAAAAAGAATCACGCATCCTAAAAACACAGGGTATCCTTGACGATTTAAAAAGAAAAAGATAAAGTATATATCTTTTATAATTTTAAAGAAAGATCGAACATTAACAAAAAATTCCCATCGATCCGGTTGGATTCGAACCAATGTTTCCCAGCAAACCGCGCCAGACACTATGCCAACTAAGCCACCTAACGAACCAACAGTCCTCACGAATTTTTCCATGTGTTTGTTGCAGATATTTGTTTTTATAATTGAATATCATGATATTCTGACATTCAATAATACTTAACACCTGTATTTGAACAGGGAGGAAGGAGCTCTAGCTCTACCAATAAATAGGAATTAGTAATTCTATTATTATTTTCAGTATCTATCAATTTCACATTTTCGCCTCTCCCATTGCCCAAAACATTTTTGATTTTTTTAATAAGAGAGGAGGTAATGGCACAGTTGGCCAGGCTTATTGACATAGATTTAAGAACCAGCGGACTAAAGGCGCCAATAGAAATCCAACCGCTTCAAGTATTTAGCGAGGTTGGAAACATTAGCTCTAAGAGTGGTTATCGGGCAAATTTTAGCAGCGATGCAAACTCGCGTTTGTGAAATGCATCGATGCAAACGCGCGATTGCATCGATACAGTCGCCTATAAATCCCAACTAAAAGTGTAGATAGCGTGTGTGGCAAAGTATTTGCTTTGTCTGTCTATTCGACAAATATAGCAAACATCAAACTCGCGTTACTATAGCTGGTTGGTTTTTCGACGCACACCAAAGGAGCCAAATAGGCAAATACGCATATAAACCGTCCACACTATGGTCATAATCATTATTTTAACTCGTCATTTGGCTCCTGTGTAGACATATTTGTCAGCGTTTGCATGATTGTCTGTACGTTAAATATTTTTCTAAGTACATCAAATACGCAATAAGGAAATGCAAGTAGCCATGTGAAATGCCGCCATTACGGTTCACCACAAACAAAATTAAAAATTAATATTTATATACAACGCTATGAAGCTTGCAATAAGAATTGTCCAAAAACAGCTGAGAATATTAAAATTAAACATTAACACTGATTAAAATCAAACTTTAATAATCTCAATATGATGATGATAGAGTACTAAAAAAACCGACCTCAAAAGTCATTCATCCCCTAGTTTTCCACCATACGAGGTGGAATATTAAATGGGACCACTACTGAGACTAAAGAAGGTACTCTTTCCAACAAAAAAACAATTATCAAAATCGGTTCACAAATGCCAGAGTTATCGCCTAACATACATACAAAAATAATAATAATAATACAGTTCAATTGAGAACCTCCTCTTTTTTTGAAGTCGGTTAATAAATGATACAGCCTTTATAAATGTGTACATCTATACTTTTTTATACATGGCATGACTGCCAGGTGACTCCATTCCACCTGATGTAAAATTGTAAATGGAATCCAAACGTGAAGGTACCTAGTGCTGTGTTGATATAATCACTGCCCTAGCCACCTATACTATGCCTACAAGATGTCTCTTCATGTCCAGTATGCTGGTTTGTCACGCAGGGTGCCCGGGTTCGATTCCCGGGCCAGGAGAAATACTCGTATGGCCTATATTTATTTCTCTCGTGATTTCGGGTGTCATTTGTGGTTGTCTATGCAACCCGCAAGCATTTTAATGCATTGTATTTGTCAAAAAACCTAATACATTGTTAAATAACATGTGTTATCCATCTCTATTACATATTGTTAACAAGAATAAAGATCAGGGATATTATTTTCCGTAATACCGCTTAAAGCTGTCTGTATAGCCTGACTAACAATAAACGTCTACATTAAAATGATCTCAGGAACTATATTTTATTTGATTTTTTTATATGCAATACGTAGGACAGAGGAAGCTCTCAGCTAAATGGTCAGGAATAAAATGACGACACGAGTACCGGAAAGTTTGTTATGGATAGTGTTTTGGTTTGGTAATTTGATATATGCCCAGATCTATAATAAAAAAAATAATGTGCTTTCTAAGCCGCGATACCTTTAGAAGATATTATGAATGTTTCCAACAGACTGAAATTACAGTAGTATAATAAGAATTTAAATTTCACAATCCTAGTTATTTTGTGGAAACAATTCATTTAAATATTTTTTTTATTATTACCGTGAATTTAAAAAGTTTGCATTGCAACATAACGAACCCCAGGTATAATAATTTTAAGTGCAGTAGAGCCCCTGTGAAAGAGTTCAGGGAAGTACTGCTACGTTACCTATTCCTGCCTCCAAGCAGTAATAAGAACATTACTGCGTTCCGATTTTGAAGGGTAAGGGTGCTGGTGAAATTACAGGCACATGGGACTATCAACTTAAGTCTCAGGGTGACGGGCGTTGTAGCAGTGCCCCTCAGATCTTTGCGATTTAAAACTGAGTGGCACAGCAACTGTTATGGACAGGCGTGTAGCTTACCATCAGGCGCACGGATTGATAGTCCCGTCACTTGATGTGATAAAAAAACATATAAAAAAAGGCCTTACAGTAAGTAAGTTAAGATAGTTTACTAATTACCCTCTTGATGTAATAAGGACACATCTGCAAAATGATCATTTTTCAGGAGTGAGGTTTAAAGGTTCTAGGAACGACATTAGTCAATAACTTTTTTATTTATAGATAGGACAGTTATAAAATTTCATACATACATAATTTGTTTCATGTGTTATTTTTATGACTTTGATGTGATAAAACACTTTTGATGACCACAAGCACTAACCTAATGATTATAAGTGATTTTATTATACTATGGGTATGAAATGTTCTGCTCTTAGATACATGGTTTGATTGATAAATCACCTGTGATAATAAAGTAATAAAAATGTAATAGTAGCATTTTCGAGAAACATTATCAAATAAAACTAATCACATATTTTTTATTTCATTTAGTTTTATTTCGCACGTATATTATTAGAATTATTAACACAAAGATCGAACACTCAGAAAAAATTCCTTCGACCCGGCCGGATTCGAACCGACGTCTTCTAGCATACCGTGCCAGACGCCATACAAACTTAGCCACAGAACGAACCAGCAAATCTCACTAATTTTTCTATGTGCTTGCGTCGTATCTTTGTATTTGGTTTTTCAACGACTTTTTAGCCGTAGCGTCATCTATGAGAAATCTTTTATATTTCATCACCCAGTTAGATACCTTTACAGCTACCAGTCCCGGCTAGAGACGCCGCTATTCATTGTATTTAAATTTTTATTGAATTATTATTAGTTTCACAAATATGTCACTTTTCGGTTATTATTTTTTTATGGTAACAAATGACGGGACGAACAAGTCGTGTGCCTGGTGGAAAGCGACAGGCCTGTCCAAGGTCATGTGACATAAGTAGACAAATCCCATGTGCCTGTAATTTCACCAGTATCCTTACCCTTTATAACACGTTATGTTTACATTACTGCTTGGCGGCAGAAATAGGTAAGGTGGCAGTACTTCCCTGGACGAACTCTTTCACAAGGAGCTCCACTGCTAATAAGAAGTACTTTACTACTGATGGTCCAAAACATACGGTTTTACAATTGAAATGTTGAAAATGTTAGTACCCAAAATTATAGTAGCCATGTTTTAGACTTTTCAAGAAATGACTAGATTTCTTGTTTTAGCGGTAACATTAGGTCAAGGTTGGCACGTGGACTGAGGTGGTAGTCGCGTGGCAAAGGGAGAACGATATTCAGCTATAGTTTTTTTTTTACTATTTACATTTTGTTTGACTCGGAAACGTGTAGTCAGGCTGCTAATGGAAACTCTGTAATGGAAAATGACGTCATCAGAAATCGACTAACTTACACGTGGTAATAACACTTTATAAAGTGCTGATTTACCTAGTACATTTTTTAGCCCTTAAACCCTCTCATTCGAGGAGGCTCGTGTCAGGCAGTGGGGCGACGATAATGATGACATGTTAAACATATACATGATGACCATAATAATATTTTTTATATTAAGATTTTCATATATTTTTTTGTGAAATGGCATTGCAACAGACATTGGTAGGAGTGCAGTCAGATCGAATTAGTTTTTCTTTGTTTTCGTTTTTCATATCAATAAAACAAGGCATCTATTTCTTTTGAAATCTATATAATAATATCATAGCTGCAGGCATTAAAAAATTAGCAAAGATCAAAGCAAAAAAGTAATAACTTTAAAAAGAACATGGTCATGGAAAATAATTTTTCAATTGGTATTCTCCAAAGAAGCGTAGCCGTTAGGTTTGAATATTAATATCCGATTTCAAAGAGTTCTTTATAAACAAAAAGGGATCGTCACTCAGTGAGATACGCTTATTCAAGAAACACAGGCTCGATTTTGTAAATAATCATATTTTTGTACTCGATAAAATTCAAAATTTCGTCTAATACGTAATATTACAAAGGCATTTTCAAGATTGTAGGTATCAAATAAGGCTGTTTTATGGATCACCAGGCCTGAGGGCTTCTCCCCACGGATATCAAAGTGAAATTGTATCTATGTACACTTATAGGCTAGGGAGCTATTCTGTATTAGAATACATGGAAGGATGCGTGCGTGTGTGTATGTGTATATCGACTCATCCGTAGAACAAAGATCTATATGCAAGACTACTTGTTCTCAGGACATAGCACATTTCGTTCGTTCTTCTTCGCTGTGGATGTCAGATCGACCGTTGTTCGATTTTATATTTCCGAAACGAAGTATGATATATAAATTCTCAAAACACCTTTACATAGGCACTCGTTTGAATAACGAAATTATTGTCGTAACGTACTTATTCTCTTTTCACTATATAATCACATCGGACTCTGTTCTTCGGATGACTCGATATATGTTTAAGAGTATTGTGTCTTATGTATGAAGATTCCGTTGAGCAAGTGCTGTGTAATGAAATTTATGTTAAAAGAAGTGACAATTCTGTCCACTTGCTAGTGCAATCAAATAATATTAAAATAGCACTAAAATAATGCTTAAATTGATAAGACACTTGTGACATAATGCGTTAAGTCTATTTTGCATTGCAAGCATTTGTTTAAGATGTACTAAAGTTTGTGTATGTGGACATTAGTCTCACAACGTCAGTCGGTTCGAATAAACTTTGGTGATGATGATCGTGATGACCAATCGATGCCTCCAATTAACATTACCTCAACTGAATATTTTGGTCATTTTCTGTATTTTTATAAACAGTCATATTTATTTACTAATGTAAGCCTCACCAAATTTTGTGAATAAAAAATAAAAATAACAAAAACAAACTAAAAACAGAACAGGTCCAAAAATTAACTTGGAGTAGCGTTCATTGGATGTATCGAAATGTTTTTTGCCTAATTTTACCTAGCGACAAGAGTGACTGTAATTCGGAATAGTTGAAGACACCGTCTAACGCAAGGATTCTTAGTATTAAAGGCCCACAGCAGAGAGCGATCGTTAAACAAGATGAGGTCAGTGTTATGAAGCTAGCTTTATATTTCTAATCTGCAAGTGTTCTTGCCATTTCATTTACCGTCTTTTGATTTTATTTTCAAATATATATATTGTAATTTATCTACAAGTAGCTTGTGTACGCCGTAAACTGCAATTTATCTTTCGGAAATTTTACATTTTTGTTAGAGTTTTTTTTAAGTTTTTTTATGATAATGTGACGGGACGAACTGGTCGTGGTCTTCGTTTTAATCGAAAAGTCTATAGCAGTTACAGTGCCACTCAGAGCTTTAATCAAAAATATCCGAGGGACACTGCCATTGCGCCTGTCACCAAGAAACATAAGTTGACAAGTCTTATATGCCTGCAATTTTTAAATTTCATAAATTATGTAATTTTTATATTTTCTGAAGAATTTTGCAATTATCATAAAATTGTCCCATAGAGAACACCTAAATCAGCGTAGAGATAAATTTGCTTAAAAACATTCCAACTGCTGGGTAACAACTTGAGATTTCAATGGTAATTCTGCCAGTCATTGGAGGGTTTTACATTACGTCTATAGAATTTATCTCAAGAACGTCGAGAACGATCTTTTGGAACGAACATAACGAATGTGAACTGGCAATCGGTACTATCTCAATTTTGACAACTTTACAGGTGAAGAAAAGAATTATTTGCGTCATTTATATAGCACCTGGTTTATTAAAGAAAAATACGTAGTTTTTGAATAGTTTTATTACACTTGTATGTTTGTGCATTACGTATTTTTATTTAAAAAACCAAATGATTACAAATGATTTTTTTTTCATCCTGTAAATTATTTTTGTACCATAGTAGCAGTAAACATAAAAAAAAAGTTGTCGAAATTGAGATAGTACCGGTTGCCAGTTCAGTCGATATGTTGTTTGTTAAGACATTCGTTTACAACTCCTTCGGGTTTTTCAGGCGTGTATTATGTTTAAGTCTAAGGAATATTCATTTGTTTCTTAGTTCAATAAAACCTTTGTTTTACCAAGTGACGAGACGAAAAAAATCATGGGCCAGGCGGTAAGTTGTAGGGCTTTAAAACGAAAACACTTGAGGGGCACTGCCACTGCGTCCGTCACCTTGAAACATAAGTTAACAAGTCTCATGTGTTTGTGGCAGTACTTCCTTGGACGAACTCTTTCACAAGGAGCTCTACTGCTACTAGACTACTGCTATCTGTCAAGTTACAGTGACAGCCCGCTGATAAGTACCCGGCTTTTGATCCTGGACAAGGGCCGTTCTATGGAATATATAGAGAAGATGGACTGACAGCGTTCCCTTATGCAACCTATTACAGTTTTATTGCAAGTGCGATGACCAACCTGCGTGCCAAGCGTAGCGTGGTAATTCCAACTTTTATTTATAGGCCTTTTTAAAGCACTGCCTCTTCTAACCTTGACATTGAAGAGCAGATTGGAATGTAACCCGTTCCTGAACTACCGACGTTAAATCACAGAAATCGGGGATTTTTGTGATTATTCAAAAGTTTCCATCAACCAAATAAGATACAAGACTTGTAAACAAATTACAATTTACATAATTTTGTGTCAGTTCCATTTGAAATTTACCTAAACTTAACTTTCACCTTGACATCTGTGATGAGTCTGTAATAAATTGCAATTTTACGGACCACAGTAACGTAAAGTCGTTTTATAGTTCCGTTGATGGAATAACTTGAATTTTTAAGAACATTGATTTCTGATCTGAGTTTACAGAGCATTTTTTTACTATAAGTGATTAATTTATTTAATTTTTTTTAATTTTTGTTCTACACTAACACTTTGAGATTGTGTCGTAAAAAAATTTTTACTAAATATAAATAAAAGACCAAGCTGAAACACAATATACTAGTTACAATAATTGCAGAGGATGTAGGTTTTATTTTTCTGTATTTAATGGAGCGATAAACATTTTTGACGTAACTTCACTTATGGCATTCTTCTATAAGCCGTGCGACATAAAGAATAATAATACATATTTAATACTGAATAAATACATTGTCAAATTAGATTTCTTTAAAACGTCACTCAACTACGTTGTCAAGTGCCTCCATCAAGGAATTCAACGACAAAATTATTTTTTTCAAGAAGAGTTGTCTCAAAGACTTAAAAAAAAAATAGTATATAGATAGATTACTTAACTAGTTAGTTATTAACTAGTTAGTGGTTATATTTATTGAACATATATTTAATTTTAAATTGATATTAATTTATTATTAGGTATGTGAAATTACTGCACTAGTTTGTAATTGTTATTAATACAAAGATCGAACACCCAGAAAAAAATCCTCCGATTCGGCCGGATTTGAACCGACGTCTTTCAACATATCCTGCCAGACGCTATACCAACTAAGCCTCGGAATGAACCAGCGTGTGTGCACGTCAGCGCGGGTTTTCAACGCGGTGAGACGTGTTTTGTAATTGAAATTGATTTTTATTTCTAGAAATGGGTACAAAAGACTTTAATACGAATTTATTCGTAGACGAAGTAGAGAAACGTCCTGCAATATGGAATATGATAAGTAAGGATTATTCGAATAAGATTTTAAGGAGAAAGGCTTGTGAAGAAGTTATTGAGTTGATATTGAGTATTATTATTATTATTACGAAGTATTGGGTAAGTGTGTACCGAACTTGCACTTATGCAGTGACAACGCGCGCTCAACGCCCGAAAAACGCCCGCCATGTGTACCATTCAAAAACCTAACGGTTGTCATGTGAACATACCCTTAGAGAGTTACTACATTTTTACATTTTCCTTCTGACACGAAGAAATTAATATAAATTACTCGATCTCGATTCATGTTGCAAAATTGTAACAAATAGCGCTTTCATAAAACTCAAGGTTTCTTAATGGTGGTATATCAATTTGCTTAATATATCATCTGAGCAAGGTGATACGTCAATTTTATAGAATTAAGTTGGCTAATTACTATTTTTATTTATACTCAAAGCTTTCAAATACTGTCGTTAATTAAATATTAATTTTAGGTTAATGTCACAAAGCCTTGTGTGAACCTTATTTGGAGATATCAGTGGATCTACTCGCGTTCTCGTTCGATATACCGGACCAAACAATTACTGTCAAATAAATAATACTCGAGCAAATTTAAAGACTATGTCAAGGATGAAGCGTCATTCGTATCATGTACCTTTGTATGTGATCGATTGTTTCGGACGGATGTCAGACGGAAAATGGAAGTAACCTCGCAGCTCCAAGTCGAAATGATTTGAGGATATAAGTATTAAATGATTAGTAATATTGAAATGAGAACAAAGTATATTTTACCTAAAAGCTTATGCAAATAATGAGAATTCATATATTAAAATTGACTAAATTATGTTACGACTTTAAGTATCAAAATACATCGAAACTGAAATACAAACTTGCGAATTCAATAAAAGAGTTTAAATAGAATTTTTATACAAAATAAATGAATAAATAACGGATGAAATCCATGATAATTTGTAACATTTGTTAACCAAAGTAATTCAAGACTCAGTGGGCTTTTAAAGAGTTTATCAAGTGGTGGATAGAAACACACCGTGCGCCTGGTGGTAAGCGACATGCCTGTCCATGACAGTTGCAGTGCCACTCAGAGCTTTAAATCGCAAAGTTCTTAGGGGTACTGCCACTGCGCCCGTCACTCTTAGACATAACGATAAGTCCCAAGTGCCTGTAATTCCACCAGCACCCTCCTAAGACGGAACGCAGTAATAAAATATCATAATTTGTTTTAAATAATTGCACTCTTCTTTATCGATTTAACAAGATTTGTCCAGAAGCTATGTTTTGTAAAATGTTCAAAATAATAGAACAGTAGGTATGCCACAAAATGTAGGTCTTTGTAAAGTGATTTAGTGTCGTTAGAGAACGATGATTGAAAGCCTGGATATACCTTATCTACCTCGCATAACATACATCATATCCCGTATTGACCGACCGTTTACAAACCATAGTCATAATTGCATAATGTAACTGGGCTCGTATTCAATGTTGTTACGTAGATGACAGAGAGGGTATACATATCTGTGTGAGCGCTTGTGCGATTCAACAGGTGTGTGGAGGTTGCGTGTGGTATCGATTTGGCGGGAAAACGTGTTAAGCGTGTGATATAATAGGAGAAATGTATACTCCACTAAATGGTATTAGTTTTTTGCACTAATATTTTAAGGACTTTCAAGACGGATGAGTCCTACAGCCCCGCAAGTTAGATTCCTCTATAGCCCATTTGACATATGATGGAAACTGTGACATTTCAAATTTTTACGTTGTATGTATTATTATTTTTATAAAAACAAACAATATTTGTTTCAATTGTAATTTCAAGTAAAATTATAAAGGTAAAAATAAATTACCCCTACTATTTGTTTTTTTTTTACATATAATACACAAATGCTTGGCCAAAATCTCACTTGATGTTAAGCGACGATGGTACCGACGATGGAACGCGTTTGCCTCAAAAATGCCTACTCACTCTAGCCTTGAATAGCCCCAAATTGTACTTTTCGGGAAACACAGTATTCCATTCCTTTATAGTACGCATGAGAAAGCAAAACGCTTAGTGCGAATAGGTGGTATATCAACGACACAAGGATGGAGTGTTCCGGACCTTTTAGTCGACCGAAGGAGGAACGGGAAGGGTGGAACTAAAACGAACGAAACGAAAACTTTCCGCGCACATTCCCCGAAATTTATCCGACTTGATACGTAAAACGGAATATTTATCCATAAAGATTTACACCATAGAATCGATAAATCGAATCGGTTATTGTGCAAGTCGCGCCAAAACTGTGTTATAAACCTTGTATGCTTTTCTTTTGTTTTAGGCTTTGTGAGATGTTTTTATCATAGAATAAATTGTTCTCTTTTTTTAGTTGTTGTTGATTTTTTAATTTGTTGTGTATTTTTTTAATAACTTGATAACACGTTAATAGTCATGTTACAAAACTTTCTCCATAAGATTTTTAAATCGATTTTTTTCATTCCATTTTACATCGCTACATCCCTAGAAACTTCGAATCTCTACCGTCACGGTACCCGTGCCATGTAAAATGGACACCTTCGAGAACACAACAATCGAAAAATTCACTCAATTAGAAGTTATTGGTCGTAATTATTTTTTATATTCTTAAGTGGGTGATAGTTGTACGAGGTTAATAATCGCGGTTTTAAAGTTTGCGTTCTTACTCAGCTCGACGTCGGCGATACACGACAGATTAGCTTATAATGTTACACGATGTCCTCCACGGAGGAGGTCTTGTGTTATTTGGGAATAATATCATATCACATTTTGAAAACTAAAAAAGAAGACAAAATCGGCGAGTGTGGGTGAAGAACTGGCTTACGAAAAGAGAGCATTTATCACATGTAAATTTAGTAAGAGAGTTAAGTGAAGAAAAGGAAGACTTTCGTAATTATTTAAGAATGTCCGAGTCGTTGTACGAACTCGAACTCATGCACTTAGTTACACCTATAGTAGCTAAACAAAATACCTGCATGAGAGAAGCTATTTCATTTGAAACAAAATGGCGGCTCGTGACTCGCGACGCTGACAGACATGCGAGCCGAGGCGGGCTACGAGCACGATTTCAAACATGTTTGATCGCTGATGGACTTGTGCGGCAGTTTTAAAATTCGCGTACTTAGGGTGACATATGAGTGAAAAAGGTCGTCGAGCCACAAGAACGCGTATTTACTCGTAAGTCTATCACCCACTTTAACGCTGTTGCAAAAAAGATTATCATTGAGTTCATTAAATAATGCTAATTTAATGGTCTTGGTAGATAATCATAAATTCTAAAATTTGTACGACTGAATGGTACGTGGCGCAAATTACGCTTATGACCTAAGTGGAATTTATAATACAATGCTGTTATTCATCAATTTATCTTAAACATTTTTAGGGAGAAAAACAATAAGGTCCTACGGGTTCCAGGCTACTCTAAAATTATTAGTAATCAGGCTGAAGATGAACTGGCAAAGACATAGACCCCTTCACCGGCTTCTCAAACAGTGCGGCAAAGCTCATCCTAAGAAACCAGAGCACACATGCCTTTCGAGACCCCGACTGCAGATCAATGGTCTTGAATAAAATAGCTAGTTGTTCTAAACATTTTTTTTTAATTTATCAATTAGGATCATGTAGGGTAGGACTACGATTAAGATACGGACTTTTTAATAAGAGTTTTTTCTGGAAGAACAAAATGAGGACTCAGTGTGTTCTTGACTTGGCACCAGAGGCTGACAGTCGCAATAAAGTGCGCCATGCGCAGCCAGTGGAATGTCTATCGATAAGTGGCTTCATCAGGGCTGTGTTATCAACTAATATGCGTCCCATGATGCTTCCCGCTGTTGTGCACAGATTCGGGGGAAAGGTATAAAACACACAGCTGGTTCACTACTGTCGGGTGTCAAATAACAATATTCGAATATTTTCTTATATCTTCGGTATACAGCGTTTCTAACTGTGGTTTCCACGATTTTAGGTCACTTAATAAATCCAAAATACTCAATTTTTTAATTTCCAGAAAAAACTCTCTAATCGAATAGAGTAGACTATGGGACTAGTAAAGTTTCTCTGTCGAAACGCTGGTTTGTTTGAAGAAACAAATGTACGTGATTTAAATCCGAAAAAAATATTGTTTTCTCCGAACGAATTTCATATTTCGCGATCTCGAGTATCTCTCTAGAAAAACGAAAATATTTATTAAGTAGGAGAAAACAATTTGTTTCTTTTAAGCCCCTTATTAGAACAACAATACGCCGAAGCAGACACTTTAATAATTTCAGTACAGAGCAAAAGTTAAACCTCAAAAGTTCTGGGAATTACATCTATTGGCAGGTTTTATTGAAATCGGTTACCGGAAAGTACGCCAAACCAGATTGATCCCCTAGTTAGCCACCCTTAGACGTGGAATATTTTCTTCAAATTTAAATTGAACCACTATTGGGGTACCCTCTTTTCGACAAAAGAAGAATCATCAAAACTGGTACACAAATACCGGAGTTATCTGTGGAGGTGGCTGTTCACGCATGAAGATGCATTTTTATAAAAGCGCCTAAATTTTATTATAAGGAGCAATTAGTTAATGGTTGATTTTGCTATTCTCCAATTCCAGGCGCTTTTCTCTGTCAATATACTTTAAGTAGAGAGAACCGGTTTTTATTATCTTCTGTGTCAAGTTCCGTATAGTGGCGAACTAGGGGATGAATCCGGATTTGCGCACTTTCCGGTAACCGATTTTGATAAAACTTGGCAAATAGATATAATTCCACGTACTTTTGAGGTCGGTTTTTTTAGTACTCTGTACTGAGATTATTCAAATTCGGTAGCACCCTCTGGACTGTATCAACGCCACACCAATTGCTTCCGAGGCATCTACCACCCCCGAAAACTACAGCGCCTACTTTGGGCGGTAGACATCACTTTTGGTAACTATGCACCAGACCATACAAATTGTTATTTTATTGACGTCGTCGTTCTATATAACAATAAGTCAAAGTAAATATGGTAATAATAGTAGATAAAATATGCAAGTTTTGTTGCTTTACGATCTTCTATAAAATCAACAGTAACCTGAAATAGCTTTGAATTTTATTATTAGCATCTACTTTTATACAGAGTGTTTTATAATTGGGAAAGTATGGGGAAATCTATAACTGTAAGAGATGCAGGGAAACTGTCTTTGGAACCATTAAGTTTTATTTTTGGGATAACATTTTTGCTTGAGTTGTCCATATAGTTGAGCGGCGATGAATCCCTTTTTTTTGGCTAAAATTCTTTGCTTGATTTTTTAACTCCAGTGTAGAAAGTAAAAATTTACTTTAAGTAAAATTTTATGTAGGTATATGGTGAATTATAGATGAAATAAATACCTTAGTATCTATGGAAAAAAAACGTGTTGAATACACGTTTCAATAAATCGCCTAATTGTAGTTAAATTATTATACAAATGTGCCTTTAGAAAACGTAGCAATTACAAAGTGGTAACCCTACGTTGTTGCAATAGCGGTTATAACCCGCACACTTCCCCCATAATTGAAAAGCTGGGTGTTACATTTTAATCATCATTTCAGATAAAAATTGCAACAAAGAATAGCAAGGTTGGTTGGTTTGCTATTAAAAATGTTATATAGCAAGTTCAGATGGTAAAATACAAAAATCTACCTACCTTTACACGTGTATAACATGACAGTGTGGGTGTAATTTGATTGTCTACGTATTAGTACAAACTGCCTACTCGTGTTATTGAAAAAAAGAAGTTTCAAATCTTTTTATATCACGGCGCCACAGATATTTTTTTGTAATTAGGCATAAGCACACAGACTCGTTTTCAGCAGCGAGACTCAGTTTACTAAATAAAGAACATATTTCAATTATCGCTATATGCAATTGACAAAATATTTTACTAGTATGAATTTTTTTATGAAATCAAACTTACAAAGTATAAGGAAATTAGAAACACGTTTTAACAAGCAGTACTGCTGTCTTATGTCTGCTTGGGAATTTTCATTAGACAAAATACTGGATCCCAAACTGGTATAGTGAAACTGTATTTGTTTTTAACCAACTAAAAAAAGGAGGAGGTTTTCAATTCGACAGTATTTTTTTTGTATGTAACATACATGCACACGGCACGCGATAACTTATGAACCGATTTTAACGATTCTTTTCTATTGGAAAGAAGGTACCTCGGTGTTGGTCCGATTTAAATTTGAAGAAAATATTCCTTTAAGGGTGGCAAATCAGGGGATGAATCCGGTTTCGCGCACTTTCCGGTAACCGATTTCAATAAAACTTGGTTGAAATGAAATGAAACTATGCTATTAAGTAATTATTAAGTTTAATGAGTTTCACGATATTTTACTAGCGTGATACTTATTTATTTTTTGTGAAATTGCTCCACCAGTACCTGGCTGAGTGAAGAAATAGATTTCTCACAGATGGCGCTACAGCAAAAAAGTGGTTAAAAGCCAAAAACTAAATATAGATTTCTGTTAATGCTGTAGTCGAGGTCTTGCGTTTGGGTATAGTGTATTACATATCATACTCTGATCATTGCGTCCCAACGGAACCCAAGTTAGTAGTTATGCAGAAATACAAAAACAATCCGTATACCAAGCTTGAGCAGATGTTTGACTGCTCAAATCTCCGAGAACAGACGTAGTGCAAATGCATGTTACGCAAGGTCAAATTCGATCATGTGCTAAGATTGCCTCTTTTCCAGCAGGCACAATGTCCTTGTGTCCTTGGCAGCACGGTCGAAACAAACTTTAGTCGCTCTTCTTTCACACCTCTGCTGAGGCTGGACGGCTGGCTGACTCGTACGGTGGAAGAGAAGGTGAATAATTTCGCCTCACTCTTTGCAGAGCATTCGCGTCTGGATTTCGCAGGGTACCTACCACCTACTTTACCTCAGGCTGCAATATTCACATAGAAAAATTAGTAGGTAAGGTCTGCTGTTCCGTTCCGTAGATTATGAGAGCGTCTGGCACAAGTATTTTGCTCAATATGTATTATTATAATGAAACCTTACAAGATCGAACACAGCTTAGTTGAATAAGAGTGGTGGCCCCAGCTTGGTAACAGATACTGGTTTGAATTCAGTCAGATCGAAGAAAGAAGGAAAGAAGAAAAACTTCCTCCATCTTTGTATTAATAATAATAAGTGTTATAAATTAAGTATATTAAATGACTAGGTTTTCTATATAATATCTGAATCACGTTATTTACCGGAATGCCTCTATGCATTCAGTTTGTTTAAAAAGAATTGTTACATTTTTAAGTGCCTTGAATGTCACGATGTTTTACTATCATGATATTAATTTTTTTTTGTGAAATTCCTCTACTGTTTGGTTGTTAGATCGAAACATTAAGAAACATTCATTTGATCGGGCTGGATTCGAACCCGCGCGTTTAGATAAGTAATCCGTGGCAGATGCTCCGCCAATTAAGCCACGGAACGAACCACCAGACCTTACGAATTTTACTGTGTGCTTTGTTGCAAATCTTTATTTTTATTTTTTAACGATTTTTTTGAAGTAGCGCCATCTGTGAGAAATTTGTTTCTTCACTCAGAGGGGTACTTTTACCATTGGTGAATAAAGATGTCACCTTAATAATTGTATATTTTATGTTTGTTGAAGAATTAAAGAAATAATTGTTAACCTATCG
The DNA here is from genome assembly GCF_003589595.1 of Hyposmocoma kahamanoa. Taxonomy (NCBI): domain Eukaryota; kingdom Metazoa; phylum Arthropoda; class Insecta; order Lepidoptera; family Cosmopterigidae; genus Hyposmocoma; species Hyposmocoma kahamanoa. The sequence continues at coordinate 3,073,208 of NW_020653344.1, forward strand.
AATTACTTAAATAGTTCGCACAAATACGGCGTATCTCATAAATCAATGTAAATCCATACATCGTGTCTACTGCCAGCCTGTTATAGATATTTTTTTCAGAATAAAACCCAATCCGGGTACAGAATCTTGTAACAAAATTATTAAACGAAAATTTCTCCAGCCTTATATAATGCTGCATTACCATAAGCTTGCCTATCCAGGCCTTTAATTCTATGGGATATAGATTACATTCAGACATTGTTAACACTTTATGCCATATATTAGTTGGTGTGGCGACTGTATTTATATGATTTTTTTTTATATTATCAAGTGATGGAACGAACAAGTCGTGCGCCTGATGGCAAGCTACACGCCTGTCCATTACAGTTGCAATGACACTCAGAGCTTTGAATCGCAAAGTTGCACACTCAACTGCCTTCGTGGCTGAACGGTTACCGACTGCCACACGAATGTCCCAGGTTCGGTTCCCGGGCCGGGACAAATATTTGTATGGCCTACATTTATTTCTCTCGTGAGTTTGGGTGTAATTTGTGGTTAAAAGTTGAAATTTACACTGCCACTGCGCACGTCACCTTGTGAGACTTAATTTGAAAATCCCATATGCCTGTAATTTCACCAACACCCTTACCCTTAAAAAACTGGGACGCAGTAATGCTGAAATTAGTTTGAAATAGGTAATACACTTTTCAGTAACAGTAGACCTACTTGGGAAATAATTCGATCGAGTATGTTTTTAAACCGTTTTCTTAGTGTAATGAAGAATATTTGTAACATATCAGACTATGGTCGGTTACTCTAATTGTTGATATACGTTACAAGAAAAATATTTTTATTCTAGAAGGTAAAGAACTAAAGTTTTAGAAGTAAAGTGTTAGAAGAACTTTTCCGAAAGTTCCGAGTATCGTTTTGTATTCCTTATTCTAACCATTACAATTCAGGTCACTTACAAATTAAGGGTCAGCTGATATTATTTCCCCAATAAGTTAGAGCGTAAGCGCGTATCGAATCCGAGACTACACATATCTAGAAAACTCTGACCCACTTAAGATGTCGCTTGTGCACTAAGTCCTATTCAAATCCGAAAAAATACGAATATCGCTTGTACACTTAGTGGTAAAATATTCCCTGTGACATTTCGGACCGTTATTTCTAGTATTCGGAACGAATAAGAGTCGGATGCAGTACACAAACGCATTTATTATTTCGAGAAATGCTGCGACAGACCAGCCAAAACCACGTCTTGCTACAGACGGTAGACCGTAATCGACACTATTGGTTTTTATTAATTGTACTAAAATTGATTCGAAGCAACGTGACATGGTCACGTGCGGTCCACGTTGCGGTTTGCGGTCGGCAGTATTGAAAAGTGGCAATACAAAAGACTAATCCTTCGAGAGCAGTGGACTCAGAATTGTCGTTGATCCGACGGAAATTGTATCGGATAGATATAAAATCTCCGGCCTTGATGGTAACAAGCAGGTCATTTACAACCGTTATATTATTATGAATTATTTATAACACGATAGGGCTTTCAAATCTAACAGTCGGTTGTTGAATTTTTAATGAAATTATCCTAAAAAGTCACGTAGTGTCTCTACACTATCAATCTTGCACACTTTAGTTCGTTTTCGAAGGACGGCGATTCCGTGGCCGGTTACCAGACACCAGATTGCGCCACACGTAGCTGACAAATGCAAGTCGTATGGATTAGTTGTTTACATTTTATATTATATTATATGGATGATACAATATCGTAAGATACAATGTTGTAGTGGCCATAGTTGCCTGATTCAAGTTGCAAACTACATCCTGATACACACACTACACCCTACACGTAAATTACACCCAAACTCACGAGATAAATAAATGTAGGAAAGATAACTATTTTTCGGCCCGGGAATCGAACTGATACCTCTGCGAGGCAGATCAGCATGGTAACTGTTCCACCACAGAGGCGTAAGTAGCGACTTTTTACAGATACGGTCTTTTTTTAAATAATTTGTACGAAATGTTTTGTTTTTTGTTACTTACCCCAACATGGTGTCCATCAACGAAAAGCTGCGGCACCAATATCTGGTCACAATTCATTCTGTCTCTTATCTCATCCTGGTATTCGGTACTCATGAAAATGTCTCTTTCTTCGTACTTCACCAGCAGATTTCTAAGGATTTTTTTGACCAGGACACAGCGCTGATATGTGCCACGAACGATGCCCATCGTCGTTGTATAGATTACGACTTTGCCAGCGTCTTTTTCTTTGTAACTCTGTGATAGAAAGAAAAAGAAGGTAAATATATATTTTTTAATTCAAATGCAAATATATCGCACTGCTATACAATAGTGTTGTAATTCAAAATATGTGGCATTCAAGATTCATTCCCGTAAAATTGTATTATCCACACTTGAATAAAACTATCGTTAGAATATTTTAAGAAACAAGTAAAAAATATCTAGTTAGCTCAAAATGAGGCAATCTCTATGTGAGCTAGTTCTAGAAAAAACAGTCCTTACTTAAATAAGGTATATAATTATTTTGTCACTTTTATTTTTAAGTAAGTATATTTTGCAAGTTTAATTGTCTGTTATAAACTTTAACCTACACGTCAGATTTAATGATCTTTCACTGGAAGTGACTAATTCGTTTTTCATCGATTCTAATAAAATGCACTTTTTTAGTTAATACACTATTTATTAACAGTGCGATATTATTAGATACCGTACATTAAACCGAATACTGTCGTAATATGAAAAGGTAGCCTAATGATTTAACCTACTGCTTCTCAAATCGAGGCCATAGGTTCGAATTCGGGCCCACCTCTGAGTTTTTCGAAATTTATGTGCGAAATATAATTAGAAATTTTCCATAAGCTTTTCGGTGAAGAAAAAACATCGTTACGAAACCTGCACGTCGAAGAAGGTTCACAACCCTAGTATGTTGAACTATGGCCTAAATCCCCTGAGACCCGTGCCCAGCAATGGGACGTTTAAATAGACACAGACATATTTTTATTGGCATAATGTAACAACACAAAACCACACAAAAAACAGTTTATATATAAATAATTATTTGACATGTAATTAAAATTAAAGTAAACTTATAAACTAAATAGTCTGGTATGGTCTGTGTTGCAGCGTCATGCCAACAAGGGACTTAAGTCAGCATGTGCTGCAGTAACATGCCACAGCGCTGGTTTTCAGCTGGTTTTAAATGGGTTGATGATGAAACGAGAACATAAATTTATTGCTCCTATTCAGAAATTTTTGACTTTCAAATCGTGTTTTCTCAAGAATAACATTTTGAATATTTGGTTTCATGTTGTATACCCAAATTAAAACTTGTATACATGGCATCAAAAACATCTCTTTCAGCCAATCTAAAGATATCGTAGAAATTTCCACTATACAATTTCAATATGGTTTCAACGTAACAATTATAATATTATTATAGTTGAAGACACAAAAGATTCTTTTGGAAAATTCGTGCAAAGAAAACAGGCGCCATCTTTTGTTACGTAGCGGAACTGTAACAACTTCGAAAAACAAAGGAGCGTATTAGTTCATCTACGCGCTAATAGATGACACTTAACTTGTTTGTATGAATTGGGAAAGAAAATTCTCGCTGACAGCGATATTATCTCGATTTCGCAAAATGTTGTATTCCGTGTTTACACAAAATGTTACTAAAGTAAAAATGATCATGGTGTTTTTAGAGATGTTACGTAGAAATATTTTTATACAAAGACCCTTCATAAATAAATAAGTTTGAAATAAATAGCTAATTGTCACTAAATATACTGATGGGTAGTAATTTCTGTGTTAAAAGTTGAATTGATATCAACTTTTTGCTATAAATTTATCTCGTCAAACAGCTTCGCTTGCGACATTCCGATCTTCTGCCCCGAAGGCTGTCGGAAGGTCGACTTATTTCTATACTAATTTATATACTAAGAAGGTCCCTGTGCGGGCTTACTTACACAGGTTATAGGGCCCTTTACGTATAACCAAGAGGTTGGTTGGGAGTGTCACTATAAACAAAACTGATGTAAAACGATGGGGCTGTTCGCTTGCCTATATTATGGTTTATGTGTTTTGTGGATAAATACATGACTTTTTTTAATGTGACTGAGGTGCCCCAACACAGTCCATGCGGTACTTGCCGTTGTGCCTTTGTGCTAATACAAGTACGAGAGAAGATCTATACGTGGAAACAGAGAACGTAGTCAAGGTGGCAACATTCAAAGTCAACGAAGTACTAAAATAAGAGAAGCACAATAAGAAGAAGAAGGGTGACCTGATGTCTGGTATAGAATGAAGACAAGCTAAAAAATATATAACACATATACTCTGCCCCGCACTACAGAAACCCTGTATCGCGCCTGTCATATGGACACATATTTAGACAACCACAAATTACACCCAGATTCACGAGCGAAATAAGGATCTATGCGTAGCAGACCAGTATGGTGACATTTGTCTACTGAGGGAGTTTGTTACCTTACTCAGGCTAAGAGGGATGAAAAGAGCAAAAAAGGGTATACTCTAATATATATCACAATAGTAATGTTTGAAATAGAAATAATATGAAATATAAATGCAGCCTTAGAAAAATGCGACTAGTAATTAGTAAAATACAGTCAATGTTACTCAATAGGCCGATTTTTTGTAAAGCTTTTTGCACACGCATACAATGCGGCATACATTTGCATTGACTGGCGTCTGTCACCAAGTTGTTAACAGTCACACAGTATTGGCAAGCGGCTGGCAATGGCAAGCGCTTGGCAAATCCATTTTGTTCGCCAACCGCAACTTTTCTTGGACATTCGATACTTGCGCAATTTCCTCGTTTTTACATTATTAACAGTTGTATTAGGTAATTTTTATGCGCGTATGATTTAAATTTGCATACGTATACAGCAAGAGTGAGGTTTTAATGTAGCTTGAAAAATTCTGTATGAAATTTTCTAGTTTCTTTTGTCTCTATAAGAGTTAAATAAATAATTACCATAATCGAGGCTATCAGCGCGAAAGTGGTGTAACCCACATTTAATTTTTTTCTTCAATATAGCTTTAAATTAAATTAAAAAACATAATTATTATATATTTATATAATATAAATATTAGACAACATGACATAAGTTGCTCTGATTCCAAAGTAAGTAATTACAGCACTTGAATTATGGAAATTAGACACAACAGCGGTACCATAAACACTCAGACTCGAGACGTAGAAAAGTTAGTTTTTCTACATCGATCCAGCCGGGGATCGAACCCGGGACCTCAGAGATGGTGATAAAAATGTTCTGCAAGTCACTCGTCACACCTCAATTTTAAGCCAAGTCTATTGGAAATGAAACTATTTTTTTGGGTATAAAATCAAGTATAACTTTTTGCTTCATAAATAGATATTGGACTGGAGTAAATATTTATAATATGTAGCTGGCTGAAACAGAACAATGACAGTGTATTTAGATGAAGAGAGCTACAATTAGGTCGAATTAAAAGAAATATAATATGACGGTATGACTACGAATCCCGACATGAAAAACCCTCGAAAAACACATACAGTGTTATCACCTATAACGAACTATGACGTTAAAGGAAAATATCATTACTAAAAACTGGACATTCATTTACAACTTTGGTTTATTTAAGGGGTATCGATCAAGCTAAAAGCGTGTTGGTACCTGCATCTCAGAACAGGTTTTCAGATTTGGGTGAATACAGTTATGGTTAGAATACACTTTGTTAACATCCTTTGGCCATACTTAATGTACGTTTTATATGGGGTAACAGGTTTGATGCTAAAGCTTGCTGAAGATACCATATAAAATACGTTTATTATAGATACTATAGATGATCAAGCGTGCTCACAGGTGGAGTTCAACTTTCGACTGGCCTTACACATTGGTCCACTTCGTATGCAGTGAGCACGCTATTTACCAACCTATGTACAATAAATGTTATTTGAAATCGTGGCACTATTTATTAATTTCTTGAATGCACATAGTAGTATATTAACCAGTGATTATCAAGTAATGAATGACCCGTGATCAGGTCAGTGACTGGACAGACCGTAGCGACTAAATGGCCTTAAGCAGTGTTGTGCGTCAATAATAAAACTATTGATAGCTTATCGATACCATGTTTCATGCAATTGACGTTGAGTAATTGTATAATTGCTTGCACGGTACCCGACGAACCACTATAATACGTCTCGTCATTTCCACTTGTCTCTATGTATTTGACGTGTATTGAATGAACGTAATTTGTAAAACGCTTATCAAGCTATATGCTATCGGGTTTTATCTGAAGGATAAATTCGTAATGAAAATATTCACATAGAGAACCAAAGTTATCGACATAGCTTGTAGAGTAAGAAAGCTGATGGCAGTGGGCCGGCCATATCATTTTTGTTTATAATATCTGGTGACGGGACGAACAAGTCGTGCGCCGGATGGTAAGCTACACGCCTGTCCATAACATTGCTGTGCAGAGCTTTAAATCCGCAAAGATCTGAAGGGCACTGACACTGCGCCCGACACCCTGGGACATAAGTTGTCAAGTCCCATGTGCCTGTAAGTTCACTAGCACCCTTACCTTTCAAAACCGGAACACAGTAACGCTAACATTACTGCTTGGCGGCAGTACTTCCCTCGACGAACTCTTTCACAAGGAGCTCTACTACTACAAATATATATATATATATATATTATATATATATATATATATATATATATATATATATATGTTGAAGAACCGATAACCGATGGGGAAAAAATGTAGTGACGATCTGAAAAAAGCTGCTAGCAGGATTGCTTCTAGCTGAGGATACGTTGAAATGGCCGACGTTTGTATACGCCTCTGTCCAACAGCGGACTACAATTATAAACCGATGATGCTGATGATGATAAAGCGTTCGTCAAATTTACAACTATTTTGTCAATATTGATAGCATACATTGTATAGCACAAGTAATACCTATGAGCAGCAATCTACTTAGTCACTCGATGTGATAAAATCTGTTTCTTTTTCTAGCTCAGTATTCAGTAACGCGTTGTAGTACTAAACAGATCGTCCACAATCAGTTGTTAGATCACCAACATAAGTAAGTTGCGCTTGTTAGTAAGTTTTAACGATGTTATCATTTCGAATGATAATCGATTTAAATTCTATTTTAAGAGGTCGACTGTCGGTAGTCAAATTATCGATAGTAGAGTTTTGCAACACTAACATTAATGTTAATTCCAGTATATTCGATAGACCACAACACGGTTCGTTAGACCGCAGCTATTATGGTTCTTTACCGTCTTATGAGTAGAATGATAACCGTTTAAATAAAGATGGAGGATTTTTTAACAGATTTTTTCTGGTTAAGTAAAAGGCATGTCTGCTGCCTCCAAGGCCGAACGGTTGCCATGCCGGACTGCCACACATAGGTCCCAGGTTCGATTCCCGGGCTGGGAGAAATATTTATATGGCCTACATTTATTTCTCTCATGAATTTGTGTGTAATTTGTGGTTGTCTATGTGGACACACACACCATTTATGGCACCCGCGACACAGGGTTTCCCTAGTTCGGGGCTATGTTGAGTGTGTGCGCTATTATTATTATTTCGAAAAGAATCCTTCAAAACACGGGAACTTGGTGACTGTTACTAATAGTGATCGAATACTGTTTTAAATAAAATTTTCTTCTGTCTTCTTCTTGTCCTTATCCCACGCTAGGTGGGGTAGGCACAACATGTATTTTTCTTCCACTCTCCCCTATCAGCCGTCATTTTTATACTCACGCCTTTCTTATCCATGTCATCTTTCACACAATCCATCCATCTTTTCTTTGGCCTTCCTTTCCCCTTAAATTTTATATTTCTGTAAAATTGGTTAAAAACAAGATATGTTGTAATCGTTCATCTCTGATGAATTAAAAGCAACCAAAGGCTTTCATCGGCGTCTACTTAAGATTGAAATGTCGCAACGATGTGGTAACCGCGGTTAACTGTGCGCTCTTAATGGCATGCGCAGGTGTGTGACACCTGAACGGTTATGTATCGACAGATACATATGTTTATAGAATCAATGGTGTACGTAAGCAATTGTACGTCTACGAAAACACCAAGCCACATCTGCAACTACTACGAAAAAATTTGTCGATTACTTTTTTATGATTAAGGATATGTTAGGAAAGTTTTAAAATTCACATACCGTCGTCTTAGAGTAAAACCCTGGCATAAGCGTTTTCACATAGTTCGTTTTTACCGATTTTTGTGGAAGAAAAAATTATAAACTTCTTGCCATAATATATTATTAAAGTAATATAGTATCTAAAAGAGCTATAATTAACTAATTGAAATGCTAACTACAAGAACTATTGCATTAACTACATTTTACACCACATTTTTAAATCCGTCCTGAAAAATACATAAAAATCACGACGAAAAATCAGTCTAAGACGACGATATATATAATTAGTTCCATGAAATTCGTATTATTTTTAACCTATTTCAAAAAAGAAGGGAGATTCTCTGTTGGACTGTATTTTTTTTGTGTTCGTATGTTACGCTGTTACTACGACATTTGTGAACCGATTACAATGATTCTAGTTTTGTTGGCAAGGGGATACTTTAATAGTGGCTACATTCAAATTTAAAGAAAATATTCCACTTCTAAGGGTAATAAATTAGTGAATCCGAGTTATTAGATTTCACCCATTTTCCGTTCACCGATATCAATAAAAATTGGCAAATAGATGAAGTTCCACAAACTTTTGCGGTAAGTTTTTTTTAAATAAAAAGTTATCATTATTATGAATGCATGCCTTTAATCTGTTTTCATAGGGTGCTGGTGAAATTACAGGTACATGGGACTTGTCAACTTATGTTTCAAGGTGATGGTGCCCCTTAGATCTTTCCGATTTAAAGTTCAGGAAGTTCAGGAATGACACTGCAACTGCTCCATGATATACAACCAATGTCTTTAGAATCTATTATAGGCATTTTGGAGGCTTTAGAATCTCTCTCATATTCCTCATATAGTAGCAGTAGAGCTCCTTGTAATGTGAGTATTACTGCGTTTCGGTGCTGGTGAAATTACAAGCCCATGAGACTTGTCAACTTATGCCTCAGATAAACAAGGCCAACGATATGTGTTCGCCTAGTTAAAACCTATTCACTCTAGCCTTGAACAGCCCTGAAATATATCCGAAATACATACAATATATATACATTATATCGTTCGACCGGTGAGTTGTTACAAATTACCTCTAAGGAAAGGGTTAAGGGCGTACTCCGTTATGCTAGCTGTACTTCAATTGTTAATTTCCAGTGTAAGCTGAGACACGATGAGATTAGAGGCCATTGCAAAACGAGACTTGTCAAGATCTGTTTATACTGGTAGTGTATAGCGAGTTGTGTGGTCTCGCGTACCTAAATTCATAGATTAGTTGTAGAGTCTATAGAGGGATATTCCTTACAGACAGGCGTTAAGGAACTTTAATATATATAAATGTAAATCGCTTTACACGAACTTCTTAGCATGTTCTTTGTGGATAGTCTGATAAACGAGACGATTTCAATTCAGAAAACCGATTTAGAACTCTTCGATATTTTAACCGAATCATTCGTACTCGGATATCGTACTCGAATCGAAGGGCGCTTTCCGAGTTATTCAAAACATTCCGAGTTAAACGTTCGAGTCCGATTAGGCAACGATATCGTTATCCAACAGCGTATACGGAGTTAGTCGGTGAAATAGATTATAAGAAAAATGAAGATTCTTTTATATAAATTTCTAAGACTTTAAAGGCCTAAATATGGGAATGCATTAGTCTTGTATTAAAATAAATTAATACAATTTCTATATTACATTCTTGCTTTGTAAACAATAGGACGTTGGATAACTTTCATTCGATAACTGTGTTCTGAATAATGTCTGTAGCCTTTGCCGGTAGAGAAGTTGTGTACGGGTGTGACGGGTATGGGTAAGTACGGGTGTGACGTCATTTCGGTTCGGTTTCGAATACGACAGTTTGACGTTCGATTCGGGTGTTGTGAATTTAAATGAAAAGAAATTGGTCGACGGCTGAGGTATCGTAAGGTTCTGAATCGACCCCTTTGTTAGGTATTGCACGTACGTCTACATTTTTTTTTTGAATTTTACTTATTTGTGCAGTCTCTATTATTATTACATGTAGGTATAAGTAGAATACATTTCTGCCTTCCTAGTCATAACTAACGACAACGTAAGTTTTGCGATTTTGATACCTGAAATTTTAAATTGATATTGCTTAACAATAAAATTTCAGTTTTAATGTTAGGCATAAATGACTTAACCACTAATTTCAGATATGTTAATAACCCAATTTCTTTAAAAAATGTTGACTGCGTTGTTATGATAAAGAGATAAGATTTACTTAAATTTCAAGGAAGTATATGGAGTCGATGATACCTTGCTCTGAAATCCGGGAATTATTGTATTGTATTTAGTTCTATATATTTGATATGTAACTAAAAATTGCTATTTATTATTTGGAAGAAAAGTTTTATTTTATTTCATTTATGAAAGGACTTATACATTCACGGAATATGTATTAGACTTTCCTAGAAACTTAAATAATTATATTATATTAATAATTATATATATATATATATATTAATTTTCAATATGACATCTCATTAAGTAGGTACACGAGTAAAAGTCATCTATACGTGTCAGCGCAAACATGCCTGACTGCAGAAACGTGGCAGCCTCAACAACATCCGAAAGCCATTGTTGTACTACACACTCGTAGGGCGCTGATGGTCTTAAGCATAATTATAGTCGGTCAAAGGCTGTACGTGTAGAAAACTAGGCAGTACGGTTTTAAAAAGCAGGATTTTTACTTGTATGAGAGACTACGGGCTCGACGGCAAGACCAGGGTACAGCGGGCGTACTCCGGGCCAAGCCCTCCGCTAGTGATACGCCTTTGCGTCTCTGGTGGACCCGGACTTGGGTATGGACTCGCTGGGGTTTGTTGTTAGTAACACCCGGTTGGGTGTAAGTCTCGTATGCAGCTAGCGTGTCTTAGCAGCGGTCTAGTTGCGGGCCTGAAGCGAGGAGACGCGCGGGGCACGTGAGTTACCCTTTAAGTTGGAAGCTTTGTCCGGACATTGTTGCAGGACACTGCGACTGGCATCTCCGGCACTAGCCCGGAGAGCTAGTAGAGGATAAGCTAGATATCCCCCATTCCCTCCAGTCGCTTAGGTTTTTGGGAACTGGCGAGACGTCGTTTTTCGGTGTCGGAAAGTGAGCATGCCTTACAGCTCCGCCACCAATGAGGAGATTTGATAGTGGACTCAGTTAGTTGTGCAATGCGCAACGGGAAGTGAGCGTGTCTACAGCTCCGGTACCTATCTGGAAAATACCCTCCCTGGGTACTGTACGTGCACCCGGGGCGGCTCACCTGAGGCACTAGCCTTTCGAAGAACCGGATGAAGTCTAGTGACAGAGGTCTGTGACAACCCTGTACACTAGCTGATCTGGGGTCAGAACCTGAACTTGTAAGGTTCCTGTGCGAGCACAGGTCATAGTGCCCTTAATATTATGTATAGTATAGTAGTAATAATATCTCCAGAAGTTCTTGTTTCTAAAAACGTTAATGTACCATACTTTTATTTTGCACTAAACTACCAACAATTATAGATCTAAAGTAAAATCGTAAAAGGAATTTTGTAACAAGTAATAACCATTACATAAGTCAATTAAAACAAATGACTGTGCCTCGCATTTTGGTACAGGAAGTTATAATTTACCAAATGTTTATATTGCATAATACATCAAATCACTTAAAGTTTACTTAAATTGAAAGTCACTATGATGTACCGATCTATTTTATCTATTTATATAAAATGTTCCTCAACAGGTTTTATAAACTTGATTATAGTTTCACGTTGTTTTCGTCGCTTGTTAAAACTCAGCAAGATAAGTGATTTATAGCCTAGGTACTGTGATATCTCATAAAGTAAGACTAACTGTGTAGTACTCTTATCACAGTAGCAACAAATACAATTGTGATTAAAATGAGAAAGTAAGATGGCGGCGTGACCCGTGAAGGGCCGTAAATTGCACAGGTTGCGAACTCGGGCGAGATGACGATGATGTAATTGAGAATCCGTGAGATGAGTTGAATGCAAAAGTGTAAATGCAATGCGCCCATGTTATGTCTGACTCTTGCATAGGTCTAATAATTGGCCCTAATTGAAATTTGATCCCTGTCACAGGGTGCCGTGTTTAGCTTTTCTGTGACTACGTTAAGGCATTAGATCAAGTAGCTATCAGCCTTTGGATCTCCCTGTTTTGGGTAATTTTTCATTTTAAAAGAGTATTCAATTTTTATGTTTTATTTTTGTTAAAAGTTGTATCTCCTTGGTTTGAACTGTCTTGGTAATTATTAATCAGATTAAAAATAATAACCAAAAATAAAAATTAACCCAGGTTACTCAAAATGAAGAAATATAGAAAAGTTATTTTTGTAAACCGGCCCTATCGTTAACGGAATCGGGGACCTCAGCGTCGAGCGCTGGAATGCTAACGGCTAAGCTACCGAGGTCAACAAAATAGAAACTTAGTTTTGCATAAACTTTCATAAGCAATTTTTATGCAGGTTAATATTCAAATAGTTACGTTGCACGCAAACTGTAACTTGTATAGAAATTGGTTTCAAACAATCGGAACGTGCCCTTAGGAGACTTTTCGTTTACATTGTCACAACATTGATTCATAATTGTACTTATCGTTTTTTTTATTGCTATGCACTTGATATTTGATTTCGTTTCAAATGTCAGCCACTATACCTTGACCGAATTTAGATTATAAATCGATTTTTACGTTTAATTTACATATTTGAATGGTAGTTTCAAATGTGAAATAATAGCAATAAATACGACAGATAATCACACCAACTAATTGTTCGTAGACTAGGAAAGTCCATATACCACGAGATAACGATTTGGGTATCCAAAATATTCTGGATCAGAATCAATTTAGAATTTTATCTAAGTAATTTTACCAAAAATCGAATAAAATTAAAACCACTTGTGTATCACAAGACTTGAACAGAGTACAAAGGGAATACCGAAAACATTCAATAGTCAATTGAATAATTTATTATTTATAATTTAGAAAATGATGAAGGTAATTTGTCTGACCCGATCCAAACAGTTGATTATATTATTTATAATTCGAATTTATTGACAACTACAAATTAATTTAAGCTAATGAAAGCAAGAGTTATATGTAGGTATCCTATATTTGCGCCCAATACATGAAGGATAAATTCGATCAATTGTTAAATCATTCAAAAGTTTTTGTTGACGCTGGTATCAAAAATTGCAAATCATAAAATCCAGTGTTCACCTTATTGTACTGCCACTAGTTCACAGTAATCAATGTTATATTACAAAAGGGTGAATTTTCTGGTGTAATGAAGCTATTAATAATAAAACTTTTATTTAAAAAAATTGCCAAACATTTTTCAGAATGTTAATTAGTGCTAAAGCTCTTCTTTCAAAATCTCGACACAATAGTCAACAGAATCGCGAAGCTTTGGGATAAGAATCATATGCATATATACATTGCCAGTTTTAATTTGGAATTTAACTTAAAATACAATATTACACTGTTCTTGAACATGTTTTAGACTTTTGACTGTGTTGTACACTCGATTTTGCTAGAACAACTGGCTATTATTAGTATATGAGTTGCAGCAAACGACTTAATATACCTGTGAGATAGAAAACACATTATGTGCACGACTATGTTAGAACAGAAACAGTAAATGTGTGTAAGAGGTAAGATAAATATACGTAAGCAACATTGGAATTGCCACAGGGAAGCATATTAGGTCCTATACTGTTTGTAATATGCTCGTGATGAAGTAACAATAATAAATAAATAAAAATGTATTTATTTACTATATACTCAAATTTTATACATATCGTAGATGAGGTTTTCCCATTTAAGCAAATCAAGCAAATTTATGCTTGTGTTGGTACAATAATATTAACTAATAACCGAAAAAACTAAAAGGAATTCAAATTTCACATCACAATGCTGAAATTTTCTTATAACTTTGGCTTTAATTACTTAATAAGAAATTTATCTAAAACAAACATGTTCTGTAAGTAATTGTAAAGAAGTGAACTTGAATTTGCTCATAAGTTGTGAAAATGATGTCATTGATGAGGTGAGCCACATTGAAATTATAGGGATTACTATAGATAAAAACTTAAATTGCAAACAACACATCGAAAAAGTAAACAAAAAAATGTATGGGTTGTTATGCTCTATCCGTATTGGTCGAAGTAGCATCGGTTGAAGTTGCTATAAACACGTACAGTAATAACGTATTCTTTGCTGTTGCACGGTGATGTTATTCGGGATAATTCTGTTACATCCACTAAGTTTTTTTGTAACGATTTTAACTACTGTCTTTTTGTGATCACTTAATTTTTTATATGATACGGTTAATGTTGATTGGCTCGAGCGGCAGGGACACTGGCATTATTTTAGAATTTGTTTTTTTACAAACGAAATTGCAGCCATTTGAAAAACGTATACATGTATTGTGTTTTATTTAGTTCAGTTGATATAAAAAAAAATCATTGGTATATATATATATAAAGTACTTATTGAATATAGCGGTTTTCTTGTAAAATTTCGAGGTAAGTTTGTGTTGTTTTTTCTATTGTGAAATTTTTTAGGAATAGTGTTTTCAGACTGTATGTTAGTAATCAGTGTATATCTACCATTATACTATATATTTTTTCCAGTGTGATTGATTCACCATTTTCACTGATATGCGGAAGCAACCAAAGCCATTTAAGGTTGTATTGGCTCTTAAAGCTTAAAGGGTATTATAAAGTTTTCCCAATAAAAATATATTTACAAGAAACATTCTTTCGTAACAAAATCCAGCATTCACATAGTTTTTTTGCATTCAGATTTCGTCAAGCCACTTTCCTTTGCGATTACTTACTTGCAATTTTTACTCATTCAACCCAAAGGTACAAAATGCCGTATTAATATCTAATTGAAGTTACTATTACACAGATGGAATGCTACGATCTGGCAATGTCAAGAACCCTGGCCAGGTTCTAACGAGACCAAAAATGTTACAATATGGAGAATCAAAGATGGCCGCCAGACAAAATTAAGTTTGCTGAATCTCTGCAACTATCGGTGATGTACGGGTGGTATCTTCTGAATTATTTTAGGTTACTAATTTACGCAACCACACCAACTACCTGCTCTCTCTCTCACCCTAACCAACCCAAGCAAAGAAAATTATCTTCTGAAATATTACGTTCAACTCCCAATTTGTCATCAGACCCAAAGAAAGGCGTCGTCGGCGCAACGCGCGCCATCTAGTCTCTTAATATATTACTGCATTACAGATTTTGACCTACAGTTCGATTACATGATAATTTCCAGTATTGTTAACCTATTATCGGAGTTATCATATTAATTTACAGCGCGAGTGTTGCGGGCTGTAAGGGGCGACCCCCACACCTCACCTTCTAAAATCTATTGAAATATCTCGCCTTAAGTATAACAGCCAGCGTGTCCAACCACTAAGCAAGTGAGGTCGTCAAAGACTTATCAGTCTTTTTTTGTAATTAAAATTTAATTGCTTACCAAGAAAGGCTAGAAACCCGGAACATGAAGATAATGATCCGTAATTCAAGCGAGTAAAGATCTATAATACTTAGGTTACTTTTTATAGTATTAGTGTACAATGTAGTTACTTGTGTGGGAATCGATCTCATTATATCCACTATAGTGCTTAATTAAACTTCAGTAATTAAGTATCTTATTTTTATAATGCGGAAAAAAGTTTATCACAATTGAAGCTATCAGCGCAAAAGTTTTGTAACCGACATCGATTTTATAAATAAATTAATAAAATAAACACCCTGTATTGCAGTGCCACGGACACACACATAGACCACAAATTACACCCTAACTCACGAGAGAAATAAATGTAGGACATGCAAATATTTCTCCCAGTCCAGGAATCAAACCCGAGACCACTGCGTGGCAGTTCAGCATGGCAACCGTTCGGCCACGGAGGCAGTTACCAATATTACAAAGCCATTTTTTTTGTAATAATTTTCAACTGGAATCGAACTTAGGAGTTTCTCGTTGCTGCTGCGCCATGAAATTATAGCTACAGTTCTATAAATAGTACCTAAATCTTGTAAGACTTCTTAAAAATCAATCAACATAAAGACGGAACAAAAAAAGACGTGAAGAAAAAAGCCAGTCAGTTTAACCAGTATAACCTGGCGAGTTAACTGTACCGATCGGTAAACATGAACGGTCACGATCCTGCTATGCGACCTTGCCTCGGTTGGTTCCGCACTTCAACGAGTGAAGTATGGATTTATAACGTAGACATATATACGATACGATATTATGCAGTTCTAAGGATGGTAACGCATTTTATCTAATGTATATATGTATTCTAAAATTTTGAGTCGCGACGCGAGGAGGTTTTTTCACTACTGGTATTCTGAAGGTAACCTTAAATTATGCGACGACGCGATGTTGCCACCTGAGGAAGTAGATGCGTTGCATATATTCTAAAATTAAGGACGTTAAATTATACGACGACGTGACGTCGCGATACGAGGAGGTAGATGTGTTGTAGGTGTTTTAAAATTAAGAACGTTAAACTGTACGACGTTACGACGTTCGGTCGACCGGAGGAGGTAGATGCCTTATCTGTATTCTCATCCACAGCTTTCTCTTTCTGTTTTTTATTATCAGGTTCCTTACAACTATATTCTTCACGTACACTTTTAAATAAAACAACTAAGACATGTACATTAATAATGCTCGAAAGTAGCCTTGTGATCGATTCGCTACCCGTTAATGACAAGTCCTGAATGCCCCTTGTACCGTCGCTGTAGGCACCATTTTTATTTTTTAATCAATCGTACTCAAGTCTATTTTCTATTATAATAGTTGCTTTGTAGTAACCATATCAATTGTCTGATCTTAAACTAGGAAATTCCCTGTACTGTACCAGAGCAGCGGAATTCACTCCGGGGCACTACTGGATACACCCATCACACTAAAATGATGAGAAATAATTATATACGTCACTTGCGAGAATTTTAAATATCGAAATATGTAAATAAATTCGTGCTAAAGTCTACGATTATGGACAAGTGTGAAAGGCATCTTAAATTTCAAAAAAATCTCTCAAATTGACAAGGACGTATAACGTAATATATATTATAATTTTAGGCACAGAGTAAGCAATATATATTTGTAAGTTTTCGCAATCAATAACCTTTGGTAATTGAGTGTTAATAAACGCAAATTTAAAAGTAATTTACCGTTAAATCTATGCAGCCTTAGGCAGCATAATAAGGTTGTAAGAAATTGAGATTGATGTTCAAGTTTTATGGTTGGCAGTGGCGTAGTGCGCGAGGTCCCCGAAGCACAAGGGCCTTTGCATAATGTTAATTACCACCAATGGCCCTTAGGCCAATTTACATTGCCCAAATTAATTGGGCTTCAATTTTCAATTTTTTATCTAAGGTCAATACATTGCCGCGGTTCAAAACGGAAACAAATTTTTGTGACCGCAGTAGCACAATGAACTTTATGTCAATGTGTAACATGCAAACTAGAAACGAGCCAAAAAAACAAACGAACCTCTTTTATTTTTACCAAGCGCCGGAACGAACAAGTCAAAAGCGACACACCTGTCCACACCAGTTGCAGGGCCGCTCTGAGCTTTAAATCAAAGATCGCATAGCTACTACGCCCGTCACCCTGCGACATAAGTTGAAAAGTCCCATGTGTCAGTAATTTCACCATCTCCTTTAAAACCGAAATGCATTAATGTTCATATTACTGCTTGGCGGCAGAAATAGGTAAAGTCTAAAACTAAAACTAAAATGAGGCTTCGAGAATTTTCGCAGCTTAGACCATAGCGTGTCTAGTTTGCCAGTTACACAATAACTATTGACATTAAGTCATTGTGCAGTGTACAATCGACGCCCTAAGATACCTAACCCCTAACTGTTTATTTTGTTCTGAGTAGATCAGTGTGAAGAAAGATGTTAAATAAATTAACATTTAACCTGAGAGCCGTAAAATTCTTTTTGGTACGACTTCTTTCCTTATTGCATCATTAGTGAATGACGTTTTAAGAAACTTTTTAAACCAATTAGAGCTTTAATTACATAAATACAAATTTCATCCAAAAAGCTGGAATCCCTTTTAAACTTTTCCGTTGAATGCGTAAGAAGGCTCTCAGAACCAAAAGGTCTAGGGGGTCAGGTACTGTCTTAAGGCATCGAATGTACAATTGCGTTACGAATGTTTCCAATGCGTTCCGCGACAATGTAAATTAGTCTTAGTTAAAAAAAATTAACATTAAAGCCCAATCAAGTTTGGCCTGTCAAAAACATATCTATACTACCTATCCCTTTTGAGACAAATGGAAATAACAGAAAAAGCTATTTACACGGTACGATTCAAAATTGAAATTTTCACGTCCAATGTTGTGATGTGATTGTATAATTTTCGGCAATATTGCAAGTTGCATTCTAAGCGTCAGACTTGTTTACATGACTTATGTATGACTGGGCACAGTGAAACTAGACATATTTTGTTTCTGTGCACTTCTATACAACAATTGTGGTTCCACAAATATACTAACTGTGAATTTATTAGGAAATGAAACTATTTTTCCGGATTTAAATCGCGTATATTTGTTTTTTTAAACAAACCGACGTTTCGGGCCCTTTACAGGTCCCATGGACACGGTTGACTGAGGTAGTACAGTCTTCAACCAGTTATTTAAATCCGGAAAAATAGTTTCATTTCCTATGTGTAACAATCGCGAAAATCTAAGAACTCGATGTGAATTTATTATTATGTATCTTTGACATACATTAGAGCACGTAAACAATTGGGCTTAAGTGACATACAGGCTATTATTTAAAAAAATCTAGTGAAGTTACATGCTATGACTGTACTCGTGTACGTAAGAGTTCTTATAAAATCGTATAAAATTCAACTTATTTTCGTTCGTTTGAAAAAAAGAATAGTTTTATTTCTAATGTGTTGCAATCATAAGAACTTCAAAACTCGATAGTTATTACTCAAAATTTAACAAAAGTTTTGTTGGATAATTATTTGTAATTAATGGATTGCATTGCACTATTAGGGTCCATATGCTATTTCCTGTACAACGTACGATGCAACAAATAAAAAATAAATATAACAAATAAACCTATATCAGATAAAAAAATCTCAAATAAGATGAACTACGTTATTGGGCCATTATTATGTAAATGACAAATCTTTTTCAGATAGTAGTTTCATGACCCACCCTATATTTTTAACCGATAACGATTAAACAGTTAAAGAACTAAAGGGTAATAGATGCACTCTAATGATGGAAAAAATAATCTTTAAGACTACCGGACTATTAAATTCAACCACACAGGTTCAGTAATAAAAATGTCACTATGTTAAACTACTTCGAAGTAACTAGAACGGAGAGTGAGGGGTAGCAGCAACGAGATCCTGAAGATGATAGCGGACCGGAGGTTACGCGTTTTACCAGACTGTAGAGTTACTAATCCTCATACTAACTTAGTTATAAGGTGTGTTATGTATGTTGTGTTATGTTATCTTACTAATTTGTATGGACTATATTGTCTGAAAACAAATAATTTTTATTTTATTTGATTTTTATTAGAAACTGCAAATTTCAACGATAATGTGAAGGACGTGAGGTGCCATTTTCAAAACCTCGCTCCCTTTAAATACCAATGAGGCGGCGTGCTCTATATATCTAAGTTATTTAATTTCTAATAGCACCTTAACAAGGGTGTAAGCTGAATCTATCAATCTATTAGAGTTCTGGTTCATTAACTTAGTAGATTTACTTTTCTTAAATACACCTTAACTATTTCATACAAAAACGAAGTTAAAATGTTTAACATACATACGGACATATTCTTGTGTTATTAACATTAATACAATAGGCTAGTGACGTCCTTCCCACGCTTTCAAGAGTTTAGCAAGAATCGCAACTACCATACGTGACTAGCGATGTGATAAAGTTATCGATATTTTTTTTTATATGGATATGACTGAAACATATTTTTTGTTTATTGGAGAAGAAAAACATTAAGCAACGATAAGAAAGTGAAAAACTCATTACATGACAGTCTAAACTTTAATTCTTAAGAGCGTCGTTGCAGAGCGAATGGCGTGTCTATTAGGTATTTCATATGTAAGATATGTGAGATACAACTTTACCCATCGAATTTATCATTATTCTTAGAGTTATGTTTTTTTTACTTACTAACTTTATTTAAAATAATTTGTCTTAAAATTGACGATGTTATTTTATAATTGAGTTTATAATATCTGAAATAAGAGCACAAGGCGCATAGCATAGTGCACTGTCCTCTTAAGGAGAGTATTTGGCAGTGGGTCGTACGTGGGTTGAAATGGAGCAGTGTAGAATCGTAATGAATGTTTGTATTGTCTAAATATCCAATATAATTGTAGACAATATTAATTTACATATCGACATTCGTTCATAAATAAGTACCACAAAAAATTATGAAACAAAAATAATGACATTTCTAAAATGATCTTTTACATTTCCAAAAAAATCTCGCTCGTTATAGGTGCCAAAACTATCGTAATTCAAAAATGCGAATAGAAGAATTCTTTTTATTCATTATAATAATTAGTTATCCACTTATAAACGAGAATACAAATTTATTGACTCTATTCAGTCATTTTTTGATCTTTCAAATCGTTTTCCAATACCATCATTTTTTACGATAGTATTTGGTTACATGTGCGATCTATTGATTAATGTAATTACTTAATCGACATTTTTTGTTACCCATCACTAAACCTTTGCGTGACGAACATGCAAGAATAGATGTAAATGGATGTACCCTTCTGATCATAGACCCTGGCATTTAAACATGGTAATTTTGCATCTTATTATGTTTCATTTATGTATGAAATTCAAATGCATTCGTACAACATTACGCCAATCTCGTAGAGGGGTAGGCAGAAATTGTCCTAACTAAAATAACGCTTTCTTATTTGTTTTTTTTTTTTGTAAATCAACAACGTAGCAATTTGTTTCTACCTACACTATTGCGAGTCAAACGCGTGTTTATATGAAAAGGATACCGTCAGGTATCAAAACTATTAAGTCGAATAGAGTCGTAAGATGGACACTCTGAGTCATTTGCAATTTTTATCTTTATCTTGTTGTACTTGCACTTGTCATACCGTAACAGGAAGTAATTTCATAAAAAAATGGAATAGAATAAACATTTATTGCAACGCCATAACACTTATACAAATAAAAGATTAACTCTTAAAGAAACAAAATAAAATGGAAAGATATAAATACCAAAATAGAAAACAAAAAGAAACAAAACCAAGGAAAAACCAACAACATGAAGTAAAGCAAAACAGACAAAAAGCAATAAACAAAATATAACTATACATATAATTTGTGCGGCTGTGGCGTACTCAAAAGGACCTCCAATCATAACTGGACTGTGGCGCTGGTTTTCTAGCCTAAATGAGTAACGCACGCGCGGACGTGAGTGTTGCAAATTAAGCTAGATTAAAACAAAGTATTATAGTGCCAAATTTCCTCGTGAAGACGGAAGAAACGACGGCGGGGTGGGTAAGGCCAGTAGCTTTGAACAACGCAATATACTACTCATATCAACATAAGGAATTGTTAAACAGTTGTTTCGTAAAAGCACATGTTTACGTTATCTTGCGAGGTCATACATATTTCGCACCTTAATAATAATAAGGTGACTAAAATTTAAATGTAATTATTAACCAACTTAAAAAAGAAGGAGGTTCTCAATTCGAAAGTATTTTTTGTATGTATGTAACGCAATCACACATTTGTGAACCGATTTTAGTGATTTCTTTTTTTGTTGGAAAGAGGGCGCCCGTCACCCTCGCAGTAATGTTCCCACTACCGCTTGGCGGCAGATATCAGTGAGTCAACGTTTTTAACCGACTTAAAAAATAAGGATATTCGATGTTCAGAAGAGTTCGATTAGAAAAATGATCGATTTCTTAGGTATTCGCGATGGTTACACATTGGTAATACAATTATTTAATCCAATATAGTTTTAGTAGCAGTAGAGCTTCTTGTGAATGATTTCGTCCAGGGAAGTACTGCCACCTTACCTATTTCTGCCGCCAAGCAGTAATGTCAGCATTACTTGTCGGGCGTAGTGGCCCCTCAGATCTTTGCGATTTATAGCTCTGTGTGGCACTGCAACTGTCATAAACAGGCGTGTACCTTCGACTTGTTCGCCCCGTCACTTGATATCATAAAAAAAAATCCTAAATATACTGTCTATTTTTTTCAAATAAATCAACGTTTCGGGCCTTTTGTCATCGACTGAGGTAATAACCAGTTATGTTTCACATTAATACCTAAAATTATTGTAATTAAGTTTATTGAATGCCAGAATATTTGGTCACCATGACATTCAACTTTTTTTTTGTGAAATTACTCCACTATTATGAATAGAAAGATTTAACACTCAGAAAAAATTCTTCGATCTGGCTGGATTCGAACCAACGTCTTCTAGCAAACCGTGCCAGACGATATACCAACTAAACCACGGAATGAACCAGCGGACCTTACGAAGTTTTCTGTGCTTTTTGCAGATCTTTATTTTTGTTTTTAACGAC
Source organism: Hyposmocoma kahamanoa (assembly GCF_003589595.1). Lineage (NCBI taxonomy): Eukaryota > Metazoa > Arthropoda > Insecta > Lepidoptera > Cosmopterigidae > Hyposmocoma > Hyposmocoma kahamanoa. The sequence goes on from NW_020653344.1 coordinate 3,095,980, forward strand.
TTTTTTGCCGTAGCGCAAAATCTATTTTAAAAACAAAATTCTGCAACAACCACTGAGAACAATTCGTAAGGTGCCTGGCGCTTTAAATTTTAAATCTTAATTGTAATAAAATCAAATTAATTTCAAAACTCTTCATTTTATAGACAAACAAATCGCGTGTCACCGTTGATAATTCCATTATACTTTCATAATGAAGTATCCCCTGAGAAGAAAGAGCATGAAACTCGAGAAGTTGCTCCTTATCTTATACGTTACCATTCAATCATTGATATGCAGTTCAAGATTCCAAGTATCACGCAATTTAATCTGCTGACGCTACAATTTGTTTTGTACAATGTCAGCTGATGTTGGCATTATTTCGATGATTAATTGTCACAGTTTTTGTGCTACTACTTACAGTGATGCTTGCACCGTTATCGTGTGGCTAGAAGATATGCGAGGTTTAAAACAATAATGACACAAAAACTTTACGCTAAAGCTAATACAACTTCTGCACACTTGAATGACAATACTCAATGGTAGTGAACCGTTTAGCTCTTGCAGGTCGTCTAGATCTACCATATGTGTTAATATTGTAAATTATAAATGTATCATCAATCAATCAGGCGAGGCCCAATATGTGGTTTTGGGGAATTCACGCGTTTTCCGAGTCTTGTGGACCTTTTTCGACATGAAGGTTTCAGCACCATGTTGTCCTTCATCAAAATCTCATGGTAAATTTTAAATTGTAGAGGTGGTTCTTTTCATACTTGATGACGTAATCAAATTGCGTAAAAAAACTTCCAGTCCAATGTCAGGTTTTATTTCCAAAGGTATTCATACAAGGTGCCAAGTTAATTGAAACTGGCGAGAGCGGTAGTACATGTACAAATGCCAAACGTATCAAAGGAAGTATCAGATAGGTCCAGGCAGTCGTTCCCAAAAGGACTCAACTCATGGATACGTATCAATAGTACTGATGTTTCTCACACAAAATACAAATATCCTTTATTGCCACAATGACACTTTTTGACATATATAACATGTTAAGCCAAAACATAAACAACCCATAAACGGTACGCCAAACATTTCAGAGGGCAAAAGGAGGTGTCTCAGCTTGTGTGCCTGAAACCGTTGTTCTCGCAGACAGCGCTGTTTTTCAGCCACCTCCTTGTCCTAAGATCTTAGGCGGGCTTAAAAACAACGAGGGCCTAAAAAACAATTATAAAATTTTGAAAACCGTTATTCTATATTATTAAATAATTCAATGTTATTATACATATAATAGATGAAAATAAACTAATTTTAACAAAAAAACACAGAACAAAAAATAAGATTAAAACAAAAACAACATCAATAGGTTACTCTAACCAATACTGTGTGTGTGTATGTGTGTGTGTGCTTATTACTCATATAATAAGGTACAAATAGAAATTAGGGCTTAAAATAATTTCCCAGCTTTAGTGCCTTCTAGTAAGAGTGCTTCAGATCCACTGCTGCAAGTTGCTTTTTTATTAAGGCTGATTTAAATAAGGCTCTGAACCAATTCACACACGTAAATAAAATTCGGTTGAAGTAGTCACCATCCGAGGGAAAATCTTAACACCGCGATGCAGGAATTAAGTAAAATGGATCAATGCTATCTAGCGGGTTTTTAGAGAACTATTTTACAAACAAAGTTGATTAGTAAAGTCTATGATATAAAATAGGTATGTTACAAAATTAAATTTCATACATAAATTCCGGAAACCCAGAAGAGCGAGGCCGGATTGGAACCCCACGACGTTTGCTTGAGTGGCGGTATGACAAGTCGTTAGGCTACCACAGCTTTTATATTATGTATATTACTTTACTTTCAATTCATTTAATATTTACAATATTTATTTCAAGCATCTTAGATTGAAACTACCTGCAAGAGCTGAACGGTTCACTGCCACGAATTGTTCTCATCCAAGTACGCACAAGCTATTATTACTAATACCTTTGGCATAAAGTTTTTGTTTTACTATAGTTTTAAGCCTCGTAAAAGGCAAATTTTTAATATCAACCGGAATCTTGTAATAGAAGTGTAAATATTGCTCCTTAATGATTTAAGACTATGAAGACGACTGTCAAAAACAGCTACTTTATTTTTGTTCCTAGTATTAATCTTATGTGTCTCACTCATTTTACTTAGGGGAATGAGCAGTAGAGTTTATACTTTACATGAAATAAAGGTTACGTGAATCAGAATTTAAGTTCGAAAAGAGAAAAAGAGAAAGATAAGAACAAAGCAAACTACATTATGACGCAGCAGGATTAAGGTTTGATGACCTTGGCGGCCCAACGGTTTGCACTGATGGGACTATTTTGAGAAAATATTTTTTCTAAATTGATTTTGGTCTAGGTGTTCTGGGTAATGCTTATAGCATAGGAAATTTTTAAGTTTGAGTTGAGTCTAGCACGTTATTCGGTGTAGTTATAAATACCGGTCACTACATCGAAGTTGAAGTGGTAATGAATTGGTTAAATGATGAAGTATGTGAACAGGAAATGAAGTCAAAAAATTACAAAATTCTGGCAGAGATTTGAAACTGTAACTGCGGAATACCGACGGCGCTCCGGGAAGATATTCGAAAGATAGCGGGAAAACCTAAACACAGGAAGCTAAGTCAGTGCCGAGGAATCTAAAAGACAATGGTGGAGTGTGTCGTTGTCCGTACATATCTCAACTTGATCATAATACTTTTCCAACATTTTCTAGAAAGTTCCGTTATATACCTAATAATCTCTCAGTGTCGCTGCTTTCCTGGCCACAACGTCTTTAAGTGTATAAGCAGGTAATACCACGTACCGTTCGATTGGTGTTAGTATAATTTTTGTATAACAGTATTCATATACTATTCATAAGAAATTCTGACATTGAAAACTTACAAAATATGTCTTCAAGACGTGTTTGTAATTTGATCAATCTAAATACTAAAATATCAATGTTGGTTGCGCCGAAAAAGCATTTTGATTTTACCTCGCAAAATTTGGACGATTTAATATTTAAATCGTATTGGAAATAGTTTGATTGGATCTATAATTGTTTCCGTGTTCCATCCCTTTCCCGCACATACTTTTACTCGCATGCAAGAGCGAGTCAACGTCACCCAACTAGTGACACCTAGCGGACGGAGGAGATAAGTCTCTCTTCCGTTCGAGTTGAAATCTCGCCGACGAATACAAATGGCCGCGTGCCTCAGCTAATTTAATAAAAAAATTGTAGTGAAACGTACGTAAAGTGTACGCTTTAGTGAACCTGCAATATCAAGAATCGCTTCCTGGGCGACGCAAAGAGCCGAGATCTTTCAATACTCCGGCGAACGGCCACGAGGCAAATTTCGTTCAAAGGTATTGTGCTCCCAATTTACCTATTCGCATTTTTGTTCCAATCAACCATATACAGTCCATAAATCGAAGGAAGGTTGCTTTCCCCCGCATGGTGGCCGTCTTTTGGGCTACCCACATAGCAAAATCGCGCCAGCAAATGTCAATAAGATGAACCAATCAAAAAAGATTGGTTAGTTTCTTGACATTGACGTTGAATTGATTAAATTGTTTTCAAATACAAGACAAAATTGTACACGTTTGTCAGGGTATAAAGATAGTTTTTATTACTAACTTGGTTAAATAAAATTCGGTGCTTCCTTTGGTAATATTTATTAATATTTTTCAAGCATCGCTGCATAAATATTTTATTTTTCTGAAAAATATTTCGGGAAATATGTATCCATACACACTAATACAATAACACCTCTTATACTTGTTATCTGTATATCTTGTGTTGTTCGCTGGGAATAGGTTTCTAATCAGAGCATGTAAATCTTATAATGATCGTTACCACCACATCGATATATTTACCTGTAAACTAAATTGTTGTCGTCAAATGTTAAAAAAGTAGATTTTAGTTAATAAATTAAGTAATTATTTCTTTTCTGCAATAATTGTCTCTATTTTTTTAAAACTTGTTTAGAGCTTTGTCATTTGGTTAGGCCATTGTTTACAGAATTTTGTCATTGTGTTGTAGATTGAGTGCTTTCGGCCTTCACTTTGTGAATTATCTATCATTGGAAACAACAAAAAACTGGCTAAATTTAATATTTAATAGGTAAACAAAACATTTAGTAATATGTAAGCTGTATGTTTCTTTAAATAAATAAATACTTAATAATAATCTTTACAGATTGGAATCAAAACTATATTTTCGGATCGAAATCGTGTCAGCATCGTCATCAACCCATTTTTATGTCTCACTGCTGGGCGCGGGTCTCCTCTCCGGCGAGGGTTTTAGGCCGTAGTCCGATGGCCCAATGCTAGTTGGGGACATCACACGTTTTTCGAAGGCTGTGAATCTTCTTGAACGTGCTGGTTTCATCCCGTTGTTTTCCTTCACCGAAAAGTTCAAGCTAAACTTCAAATTTAATTTCGCACATAAACTCCTAAATAAGTGAGAGGTGCCAGTCTGGATCCGAACCCGCGGCATCAGCTTGAGAGGCGGTAGGTCAAACTGTTAGGCTACCACGACCTTGTTCACGGCTAATATAACAAAACAGTACAGATAACTAAATTTATGTTATGAGCATGTACCGTTTGAATAAATAAATAAAAAAAAAAAATAAAAAAAAAATACTAAAAAACCGACCTCAAAAGTCATTTATCCCCCAATTTCCCCCCCTTAGAGGTGGAATATTTTCTTCAAATTTAAATGGGACCACATCTGATGTACCCTCTTTCCAACAAAAAAGAATTATCAAAATCGGTCCACAAATGACGAGTTATTGTATGTTAATGCATACAAAAAAAACATACAATCGAATTGCGAACCGCCTTCTTTTTTGAAGTCGATTATTAATGGTGTATATTTGTTTTTTCAAACAAATGAACGTGCCTTTTATAGGTCCCACAGTCACGGTTGTATTTAATAGTGACAGCCGTGACCATGTAACCTGTAAAAGGCTAGAAGTGTTGGTTTGTTTGAAACTAACCTAACCTAACCTACCCTCCGGTTAAAAAAACGACCTCAAAAGTCATTCATCCCCTAGTTTGCCACCCTTGGAGGTGGAATATTTTCTTGAAACATCTGAGGTACCTTCTTTCCAACAAAAAAAGAATCATCAAAATTGGTTCACAAACGGCGGAGTTATCGCGTAACATACATACAAAAAAAAACATACAGACAAATTGAGAACCTCCTCCTTTTTTGATATCGGTTAAAAAAAGAAACAATTTATACGTGATTAAACACGAAAAAATAGTTTAATTTCCCATACATACAAATATGCTAAAAAACAAAAAAAAATTAATAAGGATATTTCTATGAACCGACACTAATCGTGAGTGCTATATTTTAGTCTTTCAACTTACGACCAATCAGAGAGCAGTTATATAAAACAATAATACATTTTAAAGTGCTGTGGCAAATGAAAAGAAAACAACAACATAATAAATGCCGTAATCATATTTAAAGATACAAAGTCACGAGCGTGCCAACAGGTTTTGTTAGTAACAAGTATTGCTTGCGCTTTATCTAACAATCGGCGCGTACGCAGCCTTGTAGTTATTATCAACATTGATCATCTATTTACAGCAGTGACTGTGTAAGAATGGTAACCCAGTGGGAGAATGCTTGCTTCCCAATTAAGGCGTATTTCAACGCGAGCCTAGATTTTAGGAGGTGAGGTGTGGGGAGGCGCCTCTCGCGTCCGGCAATCTGTAAATTAATGATAATAGTAGCAAAATAAGAATGAAGAAGTGCCCAGCAGTGAGATGTAAAAATAGGTTGATGATGGTGATGATGTAGGAACAAATAAATTTTACTTTTACATCAGATTGTATCACGAAATAAATATGGTTTTAATAACAAGTAATAAGCAATCAGACAAAAAATATTACACATTCTATAGCGTGTTGGAATCCAAGACGTCGTATACTTAATGATAGACCGATTACATTATAAGGCTATATTACGATGTGAGGTGAAGATTACTTAAGATTTTGAATGTGATATATGTTCGCGTGGTATTTACTAAATGGCCTATATTAGTAATGTGACTTTTATGGCTTTTAAGTGGGCATTCAAAATGATATTTATGACCTATAATGAGGAAAAGATCGTCAACAATTTATTTTTCCTTCCATCAGATTGACCAAGAGCAACGGAGATTAGTATGTTGGGAATTTACATGTGATGTGGGATCAGAAGTAAGCAGATTCGCGTAGAACCAGAGTAGTCATCGAAGACCAAAGATTTGTTGAACTTATGGCCGTCGAACAGATGGTCGGTGGGATCGAAGAGTTCTCGAGTGGCGATCGCGTACCGGAAGACGCAGCGTGGGCAGACCACCCACAAGGTGCACCGACAACTTGGTAAAGGTAGTGAGAATCTGTTGAATGCGAACTATAATACACAAATCTACTGTATCATAGCAAATGATATGCAATTATATAAATCCGAACGTTGGCTGACACACTACCGTGCTTTTATATGAGTCAATGCGTCAGGTAATCAATCTATTTGTGCCTCTACCAAGAGCTTATACGGTGTTGAAATCTTTAATGATGGCTTAAGATATTCTAGGAAATCAATACTTTACACGGTTGCTAGCAAATTAAGGGAGTCACCAAACTTATTAACGCGGATTCGTCTTGATGCCATCGTGTTTAACCACACTTGTCGCATTAAGCCGATTCGCGCTAGTTGTTTCTAAACCAGGATCAGTCGTCACCGGTATGCGCACGGACGTTATCGGAAACCGATTCTTTGCCAACATGTGGGGAGCCGCTTCCGTACGAACCGATTCGAAACGCACAACGTCTTTTTTGCTCTTATGTTCATGGATATAAAGCTTTTTCGGACCGGCTTAATGAGATTCTGCGTTCTTAAGTGTGGTGACTCCTTAATGGTCATCATCATGAGCCCAATGAACGTTCTACTAGACACTGATCTTTTCTATGAGCGGGTCTCATCACGATGTTTTCTGTTACCATTCGCGATAGGTCTTCTAAATATTCAAGTTAATACATAACTCGTATATATGTAACTTAAAATTCAAATTCCAGGTTATCGTTGATCTTGTTATCGTATTGATGGTATAAGCTGTAATGCTTGCCTCGTGATGAAAGCATTTGTCAATCGGCGTAAGGTACCCGCGTGCCAGTCGTAGAAGTGAGGAATGTTGCACCGTATATTTACTTAAGAATTTTTTTTCCAAAATTCTTCGGCCAGATGGGACTTGAACCCATGACCACGCTGTACCGTAGCGCTGCTCTCACCAACTGGTCAGTTATAGGTCAAGTTATCGAGTTGCCAAAATTCTCCTATGTATTTTTGTTACAGATGTTTTCGGCATTCGGTGTTGCTGGTAACGTCCAGTGAAAGATTTTAGAACCTTTTCACTGCAGTCGTTCTAAAATCGTTTCCTATATGTTGGTAATGAAACTAATTTTTCGGTTCTAAATCGCGTATTTTTCAAACAAACCAATATTTCGGGCTTTGGAGCTCATAAGGGGCCTTTTAGAACCCGAAACATTTGTAACGATGTGACCTCCTTACATCGTCATTCTACCTTTTTGTCACCTTTTCTCTGGTTCCTGGCCACTTGTTTTCAAATTTTGAAGTGTTCTTTAATTCCTTTGCCTCACCATTCTCATATGTTTCGTTCCATCGTCATTCCCTGCTCAATCGCTGTAGCGAGCAGTTCGGCTGTAATTTTTAATCGCGTCTATTTTTTTTCTTTTTACCAGTTCTCAACCTAAATCATGTGCCAATTTTAATGTTAATACTAATCTGTAATTTTGTATAACTCGCCCGCTTTTGTATAAAAGCCTTTTTGGGGTAAGTGTCTACTTTATATTCATCCATAAACCTAACCGTATGTAATTAGGTTAGGGTGTATTTTAAACTACTGCACCTGTGTTTTTTGTATAGCCTTTCTTTACTTTTTAACTATGGAATAAATTTTTGTAGACCAAAGTATCCTATTTTATTGCCGTGATCCTGGTCACCTAAAAACGAAAGTGAAACCCTATGAGCTCGATAATGTTTACTATTTGATTCAACCGGGAACTAAACTCCAATCGTTCCCAAATAGCATTGAGAGGTTATCAGCTCAGTCAATCAGTCTACTAAATTAATTTGCTAAGTCTGTTAGCCACACTGTCAAGTAGGTTTGAACAAGTTTAATCTTGCGTAACGTAGCAGAACAAGGTGGTAATGATATTTTGCTCTTCCGCTTTAGTATTTACGTCTACACTATTGTTACAGTCTGTCAAAAACATGACAGATATTTAGTTTAAACAAATTAACATTCCTAGCGTCACAGTACATTTCTGAAAATTTTGTTTATGTTAAGGGTCTATACAACCTCAAATGGCTTTGGTTGATTCCACATAACATTGGAAGTGTTGAATGAATCACTTTGGAAAAAATATATAATAAAATTGAGAATATACACTGATTACTATACGGTGTGAAAACACGATTCCTATAAATTTTCAGAACGTCACCAGCAGAAGCAGCCCTTACATGTATACAAATGTATATTTACTAAAACTGCCTGGAAATGGACGAACGGTTACCATGTTGAACTCCCACCCAGATTCGATTCGATTCCCGGGCCGGGAGAAATATTAGTATGGCCTACATTTATTTCTCTCGTGGGTTTGGGTGTTATTTTTGGTTGTCAATGTGTGTGTTCATGGCACTCGCAATACAGGGTTTCCCTTAATGTGCTCATTCTTCAGAGAGCAAGGAACTCTAGGGAGAGTTTAATCAATATGACCATTCCAAATGTAAGTTGCATATCTGTGAAATGAAGATTTGTTTTAAGTTTGATTTTCACAGTGGTTTGTACGGGAACACCAGATCGGAAAAGAAAAGTTCAATGTCGTTGGGTGTTACGCGTTAAGTCGATAGCTGCAATTATTTGTGATTATGTATTAAACTATAATACAGGGAAGTATATGACTGCATATAAATAGGCTGTTTAATTTTGTTAGCAGCGAATTCGAAAGATCTTTTTTTTTTGCTTACGCAGTTAAAAACAGTGTTTATTAAGTATTACTTCCTCATGCGTTCATGTCTGATGGCATTTGATTTATTTTGTGAGTATACTACATAATCGTACCGGCACATTTATCGGAACAAAAAAGTTAGAATATAAAATAGTAACTTATTTAGTTAAATAAATAAGTAGTAATTAAATTATGCAATAATAGACACCTTTTTCAGTCTGCCACTTTTGTTTTTTCTTTTTGTACTTTCTATTTATTATTATTACCACTAACCCAGTCTTTAAGTCAATATTGTGATTTAATAACACTATTGGATAAATCTGTAATAGATTTCTCATAGATGGCGCTACGACTAAAAAGTCGTTGAAAGACCAAGTACAAAGACACGACGCAAGCACATAGAAAAATTCGTGAGGTCCGTTGGTTCGTTCCGTGGCTTAGTTGGTATAGCGTCTGGCACGGTATGCAAGAAGACGTCGGTTCGAATCCGACCGGATCGAAGGAATTTTTTCTGAGTGTTTTTTCTGAGTGTTCGATCTTTGTATTAATAATTATAACAAACTAGTGGAGTAATTTCACAAAAAATAATTGATTATCAATTCAATAAAAATTTAATTAACACTATTGGACCTTAAAAAAAGAGTGTTTGTCAGAATAAATAATTATATTATTATTATTAACATCGATTCAATACAGCCTCATTCAATATTTATTGAAAAACATAATAAAAATGCATTTTTTTTACATTTTGTTGCAAAATAGAACCAGCTGAATTTTTTCTCAATTGTAACGTCTAGGAAATGAAACTAGTTTTCCGGATTTAAATCGCGTATATTTGTTTTTTCAAACAAACCGGGACCATGGGACCTGTAAAGGGCCCTAAACGTCGGTTTGTTTGAAAAAACAAATATACGCGATTTAAATCTGGAAAAATAGTTTCATTTCCTATGTGTAACAATCGCGAAAACCTAAGAATTCGACTGTAAAGTCTGTTAAAAAAAATTAACCTACATAAATTATAGTCCCACTGATGGACCCAGGCCTCCTCTCACAATTAGAGAGCTTGGGATGTAGTTTCCACACACATGCAGCCTTTGAAGATGTCATAGTGTGCAAGTTTCCTCACGATGGTTCCTTCACCGAAAAGCTCATGGTAAATTTTAAATGAAATTTCGCACATCAATTCTGAGGTGCAAACTCATGACCTCTGCTTGAAAGGCGGTAGGTCACACCATGACTACCACGCCTATTTTAGAATAAAATTAAAAGAAATGAATGAAAAAATAATAGTTGCTAAATATTTCATTTTCATATTACATCTAAAATAAAAAAGTAAAATGACCGATCAGACTTTTATTAAGTATTTTGAAGGTTTTACTAGAGATCCGTTAAAAGTGCCGATGTGTGTATATACAGACTGTAAAAATAGGTGACATAATTTTTCGAGATAAGAAAGTGTCCATGACTAAACAATGTTAACCAAAAATAAAAAAATACCATGAGTGTAGTTCATATTGAACATAATTTAAAGATCTTTTATTAGTTTTGCTTCTAAATTTTGTCCGAGTTTTTTTTAAATTATATTAAGCGACGGAATGAATAAGTCGTACACCTCTAGGTGAGCGATATGCCTGTCCATAGCAGTTGCAGTGCCACTCAGAACTTTAAATCGCTAAGACCTGTGCGGCTCTACCACTGCGCCCGTCACCTAGAGACATAAGTTGACATAAGTCATATGCGCCTATTATATTTACCAGCACCCTTACACTTAAAAACTGGAACGCAGTAATGTTCACATTACAGTTTGGTAGCAGAAATAGGTAAGATAAGAAGCTCTACTGCTACTAAATGTTTGTAGTTATTAATTGTCTTCAGTTCTCTACAAAAATCATACCTTGCAAAACTATACCTGGTGCTATAAATTAAAACCCTGCTTAGTAAGATAAGTTATGTCGTAACAAGTTATTACTGCAGATAGTGTTATGTAGAGCTAAGTTATGCCGAGCACGCCGCCTGCCTTGGGGTCGACCCACTATGCGCCTACGGTGTTGATGGGATCAATGGCTAAGATTTATGAAACTGGAAGCATAGTGGGATATGGCACAGATAATTTAATAAATTACGAAAAATTAAATCAATTAACAAGTTGTAAAGTAAGTAGATGTAGAGCTCATTGTGAAAGAGTTGCTTTTAATTTATGATAGCACCGACTATATCGGCAACTACCTCTGTGGGCGAACGGTTACCAAGCGGAATTGCCACGCTCAGGTCCCAGGGTCTACATTTATTTATCTCGTGACTTTCGGTGTAATTTGTGGTTGACTATGTGTGTGTGTGTGTGTGTGTGTGTCCATGGCACTCGCGAAACAAGCACTCCCTAGTGTGGGGCAATGAGTGTGTGCGTTTTTTAACAAGGTTTGATTTTGTAGAGCCATAGCAGTAGAACTCCTTGTGCGTTCGTCCTGGGAAGTGCTGCCACCTTACCTATTTCTACCGTAAAGCAGTAATATGAGCGTTACTCAGATAAAGCACTAAGCGGCACTGCAACTGTCATGGACAGGCGTGTCGCTCACCATCAGGCGCTCGACTTGTTCATCCCGTCACTTAGTATATTGATCCAATGATTTTATAAGACACAGTCCTGTGATGTTTTCTTCACTGGTGTCTTACAAAAAGTAACCTTATTTAATGTAACAGAGATAGCAAATTAATTTGTCATTCTCATAAATCACTAGATAGTTTGTCCAGTACGCCGCTACATGGATAGTAAACAACCGGTCTAAGACGTCTGTGAAAGTTAAAGGAAGTGCCACACAAAATTGTCCACAGATATTTAAAAAAAAAACAAAAAATACTCAATAGATAATTTAGAACTGGTTGAAAAAGCACGTGCAATTTGACAGCTGTACGTGTCATTTGAGGCTTTACATGTGTATAATTATTGCGAACATTGCCATGGAAAGCGAGACTCAATGTATAATTACTTAATTTCTAATCCGTTTCTAAACGAAACGTTTTTGCACGTGCCTTAAAATTGCCACATCCAATTTTTTGAATCTTAATGTAACGAGCAAGTAGCGTATCAATTTAGGGCAATATACCTATTCCGAGTGCCATGGTCTATCTAAAAACCAAAAACGTACTTACGCACAGAGTCTGCAAATATTTTGTACTTAAAAGGGCGTATTTAATTATGAACTCTTGGCAAGTTGCAGAAGAACTAATTTCGTTTGCAGATGAATTGTTTCGTGAGACTACTTTTCTATTATAAGAATTGTTTCGTGAGACTACTTTTCTATTATAATACGAGTATATGTATTGACAAAGATAGAGTGAAGGATGTTAAGGTGATTCGGACAAAAACAAATGTGTAATTCTAGTGTGAACAGGCAATGTGACCTAAGAGAAGATCAAAGGTTAATGTTATGTCGATGCGGACAATATTCGCAAATGTGTAGAGCAGTAAAAAAAATTATACAATTGTGAAAAAATAGCTGCAGCGAATTTTTGTAACGTGCAAAGTAGATATGAGCAACGAAACAGGTCGCGCAAATTCTGGTGAATTCTTGTGCATTCCCTGGAATTCCCGCAGTTACCGTATCGTATCCAGCGTGTACGTTACAAAATTGATATAAAACTTATAATACTATGTATACTATTATGTATAAAATTTCTTTCCATTCCCGAGGCAGCAGCCGTAGGGAGTCGACAATTTGCCTAGTAATGCTTATACAGATATCCTTGTTTTTGACTGAATGCCGTCAACCATCTGATTATTGTTGTGACTAAAACTCGTGACTCTACTGGGTCACCTTGGTCTAATGAATTTATATCACCTACAGCTATGTAATTTGCCCTTATTAGTTCGACCCTGGTCGCTTTAGTATTCAATTAACTGCTTTAAGGTGAATTAAGCGGAGTCTATGTAGGTAAATAATTACTTTAAGTTTATAACGGTCTCAGAATTCTGGAACCGACTCACAGGGAGGATGGGAGCTGGAGGGCAAGAAAGAACCTTGAGATACTGTCAATAAAATATAAAAAAGACAAAAGTAATATTTCGAAATAGTCTAACATTTATTCTCTGAAATAAAAAAGATCTTGAAAATGATAGTGCGTCAATAATTGTTTTGTCATTAAACCTACTGAGGATTTTGTTGCAGAAAATTCCAAAATTCTGTGTGAATAAAAATGTTCAAAAAATCCGGATTCGATTTTAAAGTCTAGTGAAAAACCTAGAAAATCCGGATTTTATAATACGGTTATTATCCGGATTGCATTTCCCTAATTATTATAGGTTTGATTCAAGGTATGATTTCTTTTTTTCCCGATATTTCGCGACGAGTTACGGGTTAACACCAGTCAATCTGCGATCATGAAGCGTATAACAGTTTCGAAATATCGAGTAAATAAAAAGAAATCATACTGTCGCTGGACTTCGGATTTCGACCATATAGCTTAAGTGGTATAAAGTTGAATTTTATGTCGACAGTACTGCTACATCTCGTATAGTTTATTTATATTCATACATATAACATATTAACATAATAAATTCAATATTTTTTCCTACGGACATAGTTGTAGATTTTTTTCGTCTAGAAAAATTAACATAATGTTGTTCTCTGTTGGTCGAAAGTCACGTTTTTGAAACCGCGTAATTTTGAAACCACATAATTTAACGGAAAACTGACAAACCACAACCGTAGGTATTAGTTCCTAGATCGTGTCTACTAAGCCAAACACATGTGTTTTCCGTTCTTCTTGCATGGGCATAAAGCATTTTGTAACCGACTCAAGTCGATAAGTGTAATGCTCTCAAAATGTCAATTTACATCAAACTTCATTTGGATCCACCTCATTCGCAAAATTGTCATTATAAGGTCGACAACCTCGATAGTGTTACCCATAGGGCGCATACGGATGATACTGTCGACGTTGGATGAAAAGATCCCGGGACTGATTACAGATATGACTTCTTTTTGGAAAATGAATTTTTTTGAATCCGTCTGGTCTGAGAGTTGGTTTGGGTTGGGTGTTGAAACCAGGTAATGGTTGTCTGGTAAAAAGTTTACATCATCATCATAAGCCCATTTATAATGGGTTTATGATGATGATGCTCATCCCACTGTTGGGCACGAGTTTCTTCTCAGGCGAATGATTAGTGTCAGTTGGGGAATTCACACGTTTTCCGAGGGTTGGTTTCCTCACAATGTGTTCCTTCACTAACAAACTCACGGTAGTTTTCAAAATAAAATTTCGCTCATAAATTCCGAAAAACTGAGGTGCCAGCCCGGATTGAAACCCACGGCCTTCTGCTTTTGAGAGGCGGTAGGTCAAACTATTAGGTTACCAAGGCGTTTACACGGAGACATGTCTGTGTCCGTAAAAACTATAAAAGTTTGGACGTACGAGTAGAGTTCGCGATGTCAATAGAAAATAAAAACACGAAATCCAACTTGTTTGTCGCAGACTATACAGTTAATCAACATAAACCTCAAAAACAAATGGACAAACACAACAAAATTACCATAATATTTCGCCACGCCCAAAACCCTTGTACTTTCATTTCTCGATTTCCACTTTTCTTTTTAAGCTTTCTTTTGAGGTTAATTGAGTTATAGTGACGTGATTTCAAGGCTAATGTTTACATTTATAATTTTGACCTATTGACTTCACAGCTTACGACTGCACGTTGTGTTTGTGACCGTATTTCTAGGATTTCTCGGTTTGTGGATATTGTCTTTAGAAAACTAAATATTAACAATTGTAATCAGATATATACAATAACAACAAGTATTTATATACCATTAAATAAAGGATTGAAGTCTATTTTAAACTTAATATAGAAGTAAGTACATTTTTTACCTCCTTGTGAAAGAGTTGGTCCAGAGAAGTACTGCCAACTTACCTATTTCTGTCGAGTATTATGTTATTATTATTTCTGCTGAGCATTACTGCCTTTCGGTTTTGAAGGGTAAGGTGACTAGGGAAATTACAGGCACATGAGACTTGTCAACTTATGTCTCAGGATAACTGGCGCTGTGGCAGCCTCCTTCAGATCTTTGCGATTTAAAGCTCTGAGTGGCAGTGCAATTGCTATGGACAGGTGTGTCGCTTAACACCAGCCTTACGACTTCTTCGTCCTGTCACTTGGTACCAATAAAAGCAACGTATTTGCCATGAAAGAAGTATCTGTCTTCTTTTGGATTGCCTTGTCGATCTTAGAGATAAGATGGCCCATTTCAAATTCATGTACTCTGTTGTTATTAGTGAATGAAGTATAATATTAAGTTGATTTATTATATAGTTTATAGGTGATATTAATATAGAAACAGTTTAAAATAACTGAAGCCGTAAAAAGACCATCAACCATAACAGTCAATGCAGCAACATTAAACGCCGCGGCAAGTTTCCGCATTCTTTCACCAAGATAACCATCTGTACATAGACTGTTAATAATAAACATGGCATTTCACTGAAGATTTATACGTTGTTGGCTTCGGCTTGATACCTTAATAAATAATTAACTAATTATTTGCTATTTCATTAAATATTTCTATGGCAAAATCAGCTTTTAACCACATAAAAACAACTGTTAAAATCACGCAGATTGTCATGCAAGAGCAAGAAACGCCTAATTAGGGTGTATATTTGGAGTATTGCACTTTATGGATGTGAAACATGGACACTGGCACAAAGTGATAGGGAATGATTAGAAGCTTTCAAGATGTGGTGCTGGATAAGTTGGAAAAGAAAACCAATGAGGAATATTGGGAATGGTGAACGAGAAAATAACGATCCAGAATACTGTAGAGAAAAGACGTGTAAAAATGATTGGACCTTTAATACGACACGATAACTTCTTTTAAACTATTTTAGAGGGAAAAGTCGAGGGTCTAGGGCAGAGGACGACCTAGGCTGGTGTCGTGTCATATAAGGAACTCAAAAGCTGACTTAAAGGAGAGATTAATGGAAGATGCTCCACCGACAAGAGTATAACTCTTAAGTTTGATGATGAATTAAAAAAAAAATAGTAAAACCGTTGCAGACAACCTTACCAATTGCCTGGTTTCGAACTACGAAATTCCCTGTCCTTTGCGCACCAGAGCAACGGGATTTACTCCGGAACACGCAGACCAAAACTAATGTAGAAAAGTGCATTACCCGAATTAGCCTTACCAGGAATCGAACCGGGATCTCCTCATTCAGTGTACACAGTGCAAATGATTCGACCACTGAGGTGGTCAGTAACAAATGACCTAGACAATAACACCAATAACTTGTGAGATTTTTGTGAAGTAACGAAACCGTATCTTACGAGCTTTTGCGCACTACGTCCGTTTCGCATGTGTTCCGAATCCAAGAAATAACGATCCGATATGTCACAGGGATCATTTTGTCTCTAGGTATAAAAGTGATTTAAATATTTTCTCGGATTGGAATCGGACTTAGTGCATAAGCGACATCCGAAGTGTGTCAGAGTTTCTTAGATTTGTAGAGTCTCGGATTCGGAATGAATGCTGCAGTGCCTTCTATCTGATGGAAGGGACCATCGTCCATAGACTATTACGATACCAAAAAGGTGTCCTCAATATTTCATTTGTGTTCTATGAAATCAGATTTTAAATTAAGATTTTATTCAACCAGCGTCCACAATACTTGGGATTGGGGACTTAACTACTTATATTCAGTGACATTGCAACGCATGCATAGTTACAGCTAGCAACATTTAAATTGTTTACGAACTTTGTAGCTTTTCTTTGTCTTTTTCAGAAACAATAGCGTTATATTTTGTCTAGTAAGGAAATTGTCACACTTATTAACGCAGAATCAGCTGAGTCGATTACAAACAGCTTTATGTGCGTTTCGCGCAGGCGGTCCGAGCGAAAGCGAAACGAGCTAAATTTTTCCGCTCTCATTACACGAATTTGAAGCTTTTTCTCACCGGCTTAATGCAATAAGTATGGCGCCACCTTAGATGCTCATTCACTATCCACGAATCCTAAACCGGACCTATATTGTTACATAATTATTTTAACCGATGTCCATACCTGTCCCGTAAGTTTTTGTAAGTCAAAATAACGTTTTTTTGTTTTTTAACTTAAATTTGTCTTTTTTTACATGGAGTATTTAACCAGAAATAGAGGCGAAATGTCATTTAATTTGTTTGAAAACTATTCTGTCAAATCATTATTGTGGCAACTGCGCTCCGATTGGCCAGCCTGAATTCGAAACAATTGACGGGTATCGTTATATTCGAATTAATTAAATTCGAAACAATTGACGGGTATTACATATTTAATTACCGATGAAATGTGCTTCCGTTTATTTTGTAATTAGATGTTTTGATGTGTGGGGAAAACAATGTTTAATAATGGGTTGTTAGAGATATTACCCTTATTACAATAAATACAGAATATTTTTGGAATATACGCACACACAGGTCAGTTGCTGGCGCTATACTATTTCAGTTTTCTAATTTATGATAGCAGCGCAAACGAGAGTTGATATTTAAAAGTGATGTAAGGCCCATTTACCTGATGAGTTGCCAGGGGGCCCTTATTTTGTTTCTATTTCTGGCTATATACTCGACGTTTTTTTTACGTATATTATACGTTCTATATTTGAAAGTATACATAATACTAAGGCTTTTAAACATGGAACCTGTAATGTACATAAAAAAGAATAATTTTATTTTTGAAAAGCAAAAGACGGTACCTTGAATTACAAAGTTGTTGTAGGTGGTATCGATGTATGCTCGGTGTGTTCTTCACAATAAAATTTAACACGTTCTGAATACAGCTTCGTAATAAGTAAAAATGGGCTGTTTTCGTTAGGCCCATTAATCTTGAAGAATAACGCCATTATGAATCACAATTATAAAAACCTTTGTCATATGTATAAACAATTATCATTGTCTCTTTCTAAGAATACTTGAAATTTACAAAAAAAAGCCATGGCTGTCCTCATCAACCATAGTTACGCACGACAGTAGAACAATCGTCATTATCGAGCCACGTACCTTGCAGTGTTGGGCACGGGCATTCTTTATCGCATAGGGTTTGGTTAGGCAATAAAACCTTGTATATTTCACAATGTTAATACAATATATATATAAATAATAAGTACGTTGTTGGGTCGGAATCGCTTAGGCGGAAAGTCCACAATGCTGCATAAAACTCTGAAATGAAATTAGGGCTCCAAACAGGTATACCTACAGTGTTTTTTTTTAAACCATACAAGATACAAGTAAAAGTCTTAGGAACTATTAAGTCTGTTATAATTATTAATACAAATATCGAACACTCAGAAGAAACACTCAGAAAAAATTCCTTCGATCCGGTCGGATTCGAATCGACGTCTTCTTGCATACCGTGCCAGACGCTATACCAACTAAGCCACGGAACGAACCAACGGACCTCATGAATTTTTTCTATGTGCTTGCGTCGTGTCTTTGTACTTGGTCTTTCAACGACTTTTTAGTCGTAGCGCCATCTATGAGAAATCTATTACAGATTTATCACCCAGTTAGTACCTTTACAGCTACCGTCCTGGCGAGACATGTCGCTATTCACTGTATTAATTAAATTTTTATTGAAATGATATTCAATTCTTTTTTTGTGAAATTACTCCACTAGTTTGTTATAATTATTAATACAAAGATCGAACACTCAGAAAAAACACTCAGAAAAAATTCCTTCGATCCGGTCGGATTCGAACCGACGTCTTCTTGCATATCGTGCCAGACGCTATACCAACTAAGCCACGGAACGAACCAACGGACCTCACGAATTTTTTCTATGTGCTTGGTCTTTCAACGACTTTTTAGTCGTAGCGCCATCTATAAGAAATCTATTACAGATTTATTATCTATTACAGATTTATCGTTCCGTGGCTTAGTTGGTATAGCGTCTGGCATACTCTGGAATTTTTTCTGAGTGTTTTTTCTGAGTGTTCAATCTTTGTATTAATAATTATAACAAACTAGTGGAGTAATTTCACAAAAAATAATTGATTATCACTTCAATAAAAATTTTTAATTAAATTTTATTTTTTAATTTAATTTCTCCATTAAGTCTTTTTTGTAAAAACTGTGGCATAGTCAATTTCTTGGTCAACCGTGAGTTGTCCATAAAAATGAATAAAATTGATCAAATTTTTTTTTGTGCTAGTCGACTCAATTTTATGAAAGGATTATTTCATTGTATGGGATGACAAAATCGGGACAGTAGAAGTTGGTCATAAAATATTTTTCATACAAAATTAATTAAATAAACTTAATCATTCATAAGACAGTTTCCTTGTATCTTCTATGGTTTTGGAGTTCCCCATACTGCCCCATTTATAAAAAAAAACACTGTATACTCTAGAGGCACTACCCAGAACACCTAGACTCGATTTAGAAAATTTAGTTTTCTACATTAGTTTAACCGAGAGTCGAGTCTGGAACTATCCTCTTGCAACATGTAGGGTACGTACCACGTACGTATCACGTATGTATCTCTGAACCACTAAAATTGCCTTTGGTGGAAACGATAAAGTACGAAAAGCACTTCTACCTTTTTGTTCACTCTTTACATTATTATGAGACAAATCAAGTGTTAACTATACATTACTAATACTAATTACAAAACCACTACATTGTGTAATACATAAGCGGCAATCGTTCAAGAAATATGTCGAAAAATCAAATATTGCATCGCACAACATCAAGTGTACACTTGACTCAAAGTCATTTGCAATACGATGAGGTATTGATTACGAAAATTGATTTAAAACATTGTATTGAAATGTATTTGTAAAGTTTATCTATATGGCTATATTATTAAGCAATAATATATTGTTGTGTTCGCGGCCTTGGAGGCCCAAAGATCTGACGTTACTTTTCATCACTTTTTAGACATTTAAATGAGTGCCCCTAAAATTGACTATAATTGTTAATAATAATAATAATTATTATAATAATTTCGTGCCTTTTTCTATCAATCGACAAGTCGTAAGTTGCCCTGTGTAACCGCTTTAAATCGTCATCAGAGCTTCAAAGATCTGAGAGTCACCATTACTGTTTCCACCACCTCGTTAAGTTGACAATTCCCAAGTGCCTGTAATCACCAGCATCTATCAAAACTACCTTACACTACCCTTCAAAACTGGTACGCATGAATGCTCACGTTACATGGCTTGGCGGCAGAAATAGGTGAGGTGGCAGTACTTCCCTGGACGAATTCTTTTACAAGGAGTTCTGCTACTAACAAGTGCCTACTAACCCCGATGGGAAAAGGGCATGAAGTATTAATATATAGTTTAAAGGGTATTGATTAATTGTTTTAGACTATTGAATAACACATCTTTGCTAGCGATATTAATGTGGGATGGAAATAAAACGTAGAAATTGTTTTTCTCACTTTTATTTTAAAAATTTAGGAAAACAACTCGCACGCAACCACCAGTATCGAGAGCCATAGCCAAAGAGAGGTCATCTGTCATCCGTCACCTCCATCCTTCCCTCTCACACTTCATCGTTCAGAAACAAATCTTTCACTCCGTTGACAATCCTACATTAATTATATAAGAAATATAATGACGTAGACAGACAGACAAAAATCGTACAAGATTATTGACTGTAGATTATTGTCCTTATTACACTCTGTGTACGTTTAAAATAAAATACTTGCTTAACCGTTGAGCCACTTGATTTTATATCGAGTTCTTAGGTTTTGTGCGATTATTATACATAGAAAATGAAAATGGTTTTTCGGATTTAAATCGAGTATATTTGTTTTTTCGAACAAACCAACGTATCCCCCTTTACAGGTCCTATGGCCATGGGTGACGGAGATCCAGTTATGTCTAATATTTATGCAAACCACCCCCTATATTTCATTATTGTTACAAAAAATATTAATGAAGTACCTTATTTTTAAGTGGTTCCAAAGGCTATACCTGTTTTTTCAAATGGTTCCAAAGAATGTTCCAATTTACGCGACATATGTTTTACAAATATTTAATTTTAACAATATAAATTATTTATTGAATAAATTAAATCATATTAATTAGTACTTGCAGTCTCATGTCTGCTTGGGATTTTTCATCAGAGGAAATACTGAATTCCAAACTGGTGGTACGGAGAAACCATCTTCCCTGTTGAAATAAGGATTTTTTTTAATTTCAATGGCCCCTCGCAGTATCCTGGTTAGTAACGAACTTCTTTTGCAAGGACCTGAGGTTTGTCGAATTTAATTGAGTGTTCAGGTTTATTCATGACATGCTCGCATGCCACTTGAGTTTGTCAAATGTTGTGGATATGTGAAACAAAACATTAAAAATTAAATTCCACTATTTCTTTGCTTTCAAATTATTAAAATGACAGATTTTGAAAAAACACTGCATTATTTTGGGGATTTCACTAGAGTTCCGCTAAGTGTGCCGGTATGTGTACATTCATGAATACGGTTTTACATGAGAAATATTTTCTCATAGCCCTCTACACAACGCGGTTACATTTTCATTTAATAATTAAACTTTTTATTATTCTCCCACTTTTTTTTATAAAGTTCTATCAATTGTTAATTCTTGGAGTAGGTTGTGTACTTTCTACAAACAAACACTTACCCCATTTTGTATATTAAGATTCAATACCGTAAAATGTGGTTTAGAAACAAATTTACATTCATAAAACTGGTCTCAACGGTAAAATCAATTTGAATTTCTTAAAACGGTATGTGGTTGAGTAACATACATTTTTACCGCAGGTTCAATAAGTTTCATATTTAGTAGATCAATAGCTGTTGTTTGTGGTTATTTTGTACCTCACAGTCAATACAAAAATTGTTAGCTATGTTCTAAATGAGAATTAAGGGCATTATTTATGCACCGTTCCATCCATTTCATAGGTACTGTATTCCGAAATATTATTATGTATAGTACACTCATGAAAAGTGTCTAGAGATCAAAGATTTTGTTTTTTTTTTAATTTGATTACCCTATAATTTAATGTGTTTGGCATTGTTTGTGAATTACATAATGTTAGTTTTATTGTGCATGTAACCTTTTATTGTAGCTATTGTGGTCCTGTATTTTGTAAATTTCTTTTGGAAAGAAATTTATTTTGGAACTAAGTAGTGTAACAAACCTATTTTATATTATAGGCTTTACTAATCAACTTTGTTTGTAAAATAGTTCTTTAAAGATCCGCTAGATGGCATTGACCCTTTTTACTTAATTCCTCCATCGCGGTGTTAAGATTTTCCCTCGGATGGTGACTACTTGAACCGAATTTTATTTAAGTGTGAGAAACATCAGTATTACAGGTACGTTTCTAGGAGTTGAGTCCTTGTAAGAACGACTGCCTGGACCTATTGATAGTTACTGTTATACTTTTTGCATCTGTACCCGTAGTACCGCTCTCGCCGGTTACAATTAACTTGGCACTTTGTATTTTATTATTTAAAACCTGAAATTGGACTGCAAGTCTTTTACCCAATTTGGTGACATCATCAAGGAAGAAAGAACCTCCTCTACAGTAGAACTTAGTAGTTTTTTCTGTACCGTAAATGATTAAATAAATATTATAATGTCAACTTACGTCTCAGAGGTGTCCACTGCGCCCGTCACCCTGAGAGACACTAGCCCCTCTTAGTTTCGTTACGGAAAGGAAGTTACTTTAGGCACCTAACGAGGAACGTCGACTGCAACGTTGCAACCTTTGACGCGAAAGTGTCTATTTAATAATCTCAGTACAGAGTACTAAAAAAACCGACCTCAAAAGTACGTGTAATTACATATAATTACCGTTTTATTAAAATCGGTTACCAGAAAGTGCGCAGCATCCTGGGTAGATAACGGTCTTCTTTTGCAAGGATCTGGGGTTTGTCATACGTCATTGAATGTGTAGGTTTATCCATAACATGCTCGCAGACTGCAGACTTGTTTACGCGACGGTGTTTGACATCAGCAATATGTTCTTTGACGAGGGTACAAATACTTCGCTTTGTTTGTCCAATATAAGAGAGACCGCACTCACAGTCAAGCTTGTAAACTCCTGCATCCTGCAAGAGGATGTTACATTCTTCCATGAAGAATCATCTGGCAGGGGAACTTCAGCATATAAAGCAAGTCCTACATGCGAATAAGTTGAAGATTCCACGCCAAAACCGCAGGCCCCGTGAGAAACCACCAACAGTCGAGCGAAGACCTGCCATCTTACCTTACGTGAGAGGTAGTACAGACAAGATCGGAAGAGTCCTCAGGCGTGCATCTATCAAGACCTATTTTAAGCCCCTGAGGAAGATTTCTTAGTTCCTGAGACCCGTGAAATGTAGGGGAGACCGGGTACAAAAGTAACGGCGGGTCGAAAGTAACAAATGCTCTGTAGAATTGTCCAATAACCGAAACAACGCGCGCGACCGTTGAATATCAGCATTCGACGCCCCCCGCACTTGAGATCAGTCGCCGCGCCCGCGCTGCGCTGTTAGGTTGTGTTAGAGGACGCTACGTGATTTTACGAACCAAAAGTAAGTTTTTTTGTGTTTATTGATTTAGTATTTTCGTAATGTTCAGATGATGATATCAACCTGACTATTTGCCTTGCAATTTGTAATTATATTGTCCGTAACATGTTATAAACGATTTTTGTGCAACACATTTAATTTTAAAGTACTGACATATTGCAACAACAAATCGTGGTTGGGTACAAAAGTAACATAACACGACGAGGACAAAAGTAACATGTTACTTTTGTCCCCGTTGAATCATGATATCAGTAAGTATGAAAGTCTTTAATTTTTTTTATTGTTTTGCCGAAACAGAATGCCGCGGCAGCGAATTAGAAAAACAGAGAGAGGCACCACTAATACAGCAGTCTATAAAAAAGCAGCAGATGAGCATTTTCAGGACAAAACGAAGATAAGAGCACTGGCAAAAAAATACAACGTATGCCACGTAACATTATATAGATTTATACAAAAACTTAAATCAGGGAATACTAATGTAAAAGTTGGCTACCGTTGCGTCAACCGTGTTTTTACTCCTGAAGAGGAAAATGTTTTACAGGACTATATTATTGAATGCTCCAAAGTATACTTCGGATTGATTCCGACTGAAGTGCGGAAGTTGGCGTACGAATTAGCGCTTAAATATAAAAAGAAATTTCCGGAGAAGTGGAATGAAAATCACACGGCGGGCAAGGAATGGTTAGCTGGATTTTTAAAACGACATCCCATCCTATCTCTGAGAAGCCCACAGGCAACGAGCCTGTCTCGCGCCTCGAGCTTTAATGAGTATAATGTAAACAAGTTTTTTGATAACCTATCAGAAGTTATGGATAGGTATAAATTTGAGCCAAGAGATATATGGAATATAGATGAAACAGGGGTGACGACAGTCCAAAGACCTAACAAAATAATATGTCAGAGAGGAATTAAACAAGTAGGCGCAGTGACGTCTGCCGAACGTGGGAGGTTAGTAACTGTTGCTGTTGCTATTAATGCTCAAGGAGGACATATACCTCCATTTTTTGTATTTCCGTTGAAGCGATATCAAGACCACATGATACGTGAAGGTCCTATTGGATCTGCTGGTGCTGGAAATGCTAGCGGCTGGATGCAAGAAGCAGAGTTCTTGCTGTTTTTGGAACACTTCAAAAAACAAGCCAAACCCACTACTGACCAAAAATGCCTGCTCTTGCTTGACAATCATGTATCACATGTATCAATTCATGCCCTCGATTATTGTAAGATAAATGGAATAGTGTTGCTGTCATTTCCTCCCCACTGTACACACAAATTGCAACCCCTGGATAGAGCGGTGTTTGGACCATTCAAGAAAATGATAAATACTGCTACAGATAATTGGATGCGAAATCATCCCGGTCAAACAATGACTATACATTACATTCCTGGGATTGTCAGAGAAGCATTTCCTCTTGCCGTCACCGATAGAAATGCTATTGCAGGTTTTACCTGTACTGGTATAAGTCCATTTAATAGGAATATCTTTTCCGCGGTTGACTTCGCACCGTCTTCTGTAACAAATCGTACCTTGCAATCTAATAACGAAATTCAACCGTCAGCCATCGAAGTTGATCGGATGATTGAAGCAGATCACCTTCCAGAACTAGGATCGAGTAACAAACTTAATGCCCATTCAATTAGATCTAACAATCCCGAACTGGAAACTCTTCGGAGTGTATCGAACATTCAAACAGATGATGGAAATCAGTTCTTAAACCCTGCTAGCTCACATCCATCACCAAGCTCGCCACAGCCAGGACCTAGTGGACTTCAAGCATCTTTTACACGGCCAATTAATTTCTCACCCCAAGATATAAGACCTCTACCGCGAGCTGGTATACGATCCGGAACAAAAAGAGGTTATAAAAAGCGTAAAACTGCGATACTTACTGACACTCCCGAAAAAAGAGCAATTGAAGAAGAATATAACCAAAGAAATAAAGCCAAGAAACCAATATTCCAACCCACTACAGGAAAAGGCAAGAGAAAATTACAATCTGCAAAAGGAAAAGGCCATGGAAAGAAGACGAGGAACCCTCCTAGAAGCAAAGGAAAGGAGAACCAGACAACAGCAAACAGCAATTCTTCTGATGACGAAGATTGCTTTTGCATAGTTTGTTTGGAGTTATTCAGCACTAGCTTACCAAACGAGAAGTGGGTACAGTGTGTTGATTGTAAAAAATGGTCTCACGCTGCGTGCACCAAAGATGATTCATATTACGTTTGCCACAATTGCGAGTCTGAATAGAAACATGAACCTCATTAAAGTTGATCTCATTATGCCTAAGAGTAAACTATTATTTAAAAAGAAGAAGATATTAAGTTCTTTGTTATTCTTGAGAAGAAATATTTTGTTTCGTTTTATTTTATCTCTTATATCTCTAATAAATAATATGATTTAATTTTGTGTTTCAGTTTCATTATACATATAATATTGCACAGGACCCCCTCGGTGTTACTTTCGCCCTGCACTGTGTTACTTTCGTCCTGACCCTCAGGACGAAAGTAACAATCGACTTTTTTTTTTGCAGCTTTGTAATTGTTATAAAAAAAACATGTATGAAATAAAATTATAATGTACGTTTGTAGAGTATAGACGAAACTTGTGTAGAGTTAAATTAATTTGATCGAAAATTTGATTGATAGCCAGAAATCAAAGAAAAAGTGCAAAGTGTTACTTTTGTACCCGGTCTCCCCTACCCGTGTATGACCCGAAACGTCGGTTTGTTTGAAAAATCAAATATACGCGATTTAAATCCGGAAAAATAGTTTCATTTCCTATGTGTAACAACCAAAGAACTCGATATTTTCATATTACATTTTTGTTTGTAAACAATAGGACGTTCGGTAACTTTCATTCGATAACTGTGTTCTAAATAATGTCTGTAGCCTTTGCCGGTCGAGAAGTTGTGTACGGGTGTGACGGGCACGGGTAAGTACGGGTGTGACGTCATTTCGGTTCGGTTTCGTATACGACAGTTTGACGTTTGATTCGATTATTGTGAAAAAAAATGAAATGTAATCATAAGTTATCTAATCGAATCGGTTGAGAACAGGGTTATCGTGGTTCTGAATCGACCTGCAGGTTGGCGGGTGCATCGACAATTTGTTCAAGTAAGGATTTTTTATTGTGCTATGCGATTCAGACGATAGTCCACTTCACACGCTTGAGAAATTAACGGCGGCTAATGACGCGGTCAGTGTGCCCAAGTTCCGAGCCGCAATAATAATATTGTAGCTATCAGTGCGAGAGGAAGATGAATGCCAAGTAAAAAGTATTCCGACTTATTTTCTTGATAAATCGGAAGCAAACGCCACCTGGGAAGGAAATATTTGGAGCTGACTAACAAGTGGAAACGGTTCGGCTAAAGTGCCATCCCTTTTTTTAGATCAGCATTTTCAAGAGTCTATACTACGTCAAATGGCTTTGGTTGATTCTGCATAGCAGTGAAAGTGTTGAAGCAATCACTTTGGAAAAAATATAATATATCTAGTAAAATATACACTGATGATATGGTGTGAAAACACGATACCTAAAAATTTTCACGATGGAAAAAAAAACAAGAATTGTGTGCCTCGAAATTTGACAAGAAAGCCGCTTAATTTCGTATTCAATAGGTCGATATCGTATTAATAGGTACTGTTTATATAATGATTTTTAATGATTATGATGATAATGATTTTTTTTATATCAACTGTACTAAATGAACGTATACTATTTATACATTTTTCAAATAGTTTTAATTTTGTTTGTTACAAAATAAATTCTGAAATAAAGCCTGCCGCTCGACCCAAGCAAATCAACCGTATTAGTATGGGGAAAATTTGGATTTTATCGTATTAATTTACAACTGCACTCAAAAAACAAAGCTGCGTCTATTGAGGATCGATAGAGGTGTTTAGTTCCTATAAAAAAGTTTTTTCATCATGTAAGTACAAAATCATTGCCATAACAAAGTTTTGTTGTCTTGAAACACCAATGTCGTTGTGCCAACAAAGATTTTTTTTAAATGTGTATTGTCAGATTGGAACAAAGAGAAGATAATTACTGTCACATTATGTGCATATGTGCATCTTCTTGCAAGATAGAATAATCCATCTGTCAATGCCATCTAGTTTGTTTTATGTGTAGTGCTGGAAAAATGATCATAGAGAAATTGACCCAAACAATTCACAACAGGCAAATAAGTAGGCGAACCAACAACCTACATAGTGTAGTAATGTATATGCAAATGATTTTTTTACTTACAAATCGAAAGTGACTGTAGTACGCACGAAAAGTCAAGGTTTCTAATATGTTAAGTTCCGCAACAATCAATTGACATTACATTTCTTTTAATAAAATCAAGTTTCGGGACGAACAAGACCTGCGCCTGATGGTAAGCTGCATGCCTGTCCATAACAGTTGCAGTGCCACAAAGCTCTTTAAATCGCAAAGATCTGAGGCGCACTGCCACTGCGCCTGTAACCCTGAGACATAAGTTGACAAGTCCCATGTCCCTCTAATTTCACCCGCACCCTTACCCTTCAAAACCGGAACACAGTAATGCTGACATTATTGCTTAGGGGCAGAAATAAATAAGGTGGCAGTATCGAGTTTTTAGGTTTTCGCGATTGTTACACATAGGAAATGAAACTATTTTTCCGGATTTAAATCGCGTATATTTGTTTCAGTCAACCGTGACCATGGGACCTGTAAAGGGCCCGAAACGTCGGTTTGTTTGAAAAAACAAATATACGCGATTTAAATCCGGAAAAATAGTTTCATTTCCTAAGGTGGCAGTACTTCCCTGGACAAACTCTTCTGTATGCCTTAAGTTATATTCAAGAACTCGGAATTTCTCTACATTTACTACACAATCTACGGGCCATGGTGATTGAATGGAAATATCATGTACAAAATAGTTAATAGCTCTATAGATACAATTTGTATCGATTAATGGATAATAATACGGTAAGATCTGTCCAAGGAACGGACTGATTACTAAATTACACGTTATTTTCAGACTGCTAACTTTATTTTAGTACGTAAAGGCAATATAGTGAAGTTTTGGTAGTAAATCTAGGAATGCAGTTAAATAGAAAGGATAGCTTTATGATTCTCTACTAAAGATTTATACCCACTATGAGATCGCGTTAAGTAGTAATCTAGTGAATAATTACTTTCCTGTTTTAGTAGAAACCTAATATATTATATATACATATACCAAGTACATTTAACGGCCCCAACTTGCTTAAATTAACGTATTGGTTTAGAGATACCCTCTCCTTAGTAGAAACTTTAGGTTGTATATATAGATATACACACCTAGATTGCAGTAAATTCGTTGAACGATGGAAAAATAGAGCCAAAAAAAATGCATGTGATATAAATAGATTAAGTGAAATTGTCACACTTTTGATAACAAACAAATCATCAGGAAATGTTTAAAATTACTTTCAGAACTGTAAAAAAATATATACAACAAGAGCCTATTATAGAATCTGTAAAAGAAAAATATAGTTATGTTGCAGCAACGCTTCAAAATAATTAATTATTGTTACACTTAAGTTTAATGAAGCGATGAATAGTGAACGTATGCAAGAAAAAATACTGAGACAAGCGAAGTCAAGGCTGAAATTTAAACACGCGGAAGGTAAGAAGGAAGTCAGTTTGATTATATTAAAGCATAAAGTTTTGTATTTACATATCACTGTAAAAGGGACAGCTATAGTCAAGAAGAGAATACTTGGTTGGGAATTAGTTAAGTCAAAATTAATAGTAAATCATTTAGAGAACGATCGATTTTGAAAAATAACTGTAGATATTGGAAATTCATATTGGAATGTCATTTTTTATTTTAGTTTCCTGGTTGCAGGTTAATACTGTCTGGCTCGTTTATTATCACTTATTTATTGATCGTATAGTTCATAAAATAGTGTTAGATGCGTAACTATGCTACTGTTCATATTTCAATCTTTCTGACGTATTATATAACTTCAACGCGATATAATTAACAACTAATAATACCGTTACTACTACAATAATTATCATTAAACGTTTCAACACAGAAAGGCGGAACAATTGCTACATATTTACAATGCTGAATGGTCCACGTGTCATGTGTGATAAAACAAAAACCAACGAAACGTAGCAAAATTTCGAAGCAAAAACTAAAAGAATTACAAATCTCCGCTTAGTAACCCAAAAGAGCGTGATCGCGCCACAATTTTTCACGGACGAATAGTTTTCCGATACTTATCAGAAAAATACGCTACAAATATGGCCAGACAGTATGGTGGATGAAGAAAAAGAACTATCGCTACCAGTTTTTGCAGTCGTAATTAATTACAGAAAAAACGTGAACGGTTTACCGATGTATGTAGTGTACATCATCTTGATTTAGTGTCGTCTACGGAAATTATTAGAGCTATGTTTGAATATTAAGACTATTATTATTTCTTTAAAGTTTTAGAACATCTTAATCTATATGTAATTCGCAGTCGATTTAAGTCAAGCATTTGATGCACGCGATATGAGCACTAAGCGTTTTTCAACTAGAGTTGTCTAGAAAATGAAACTATACTAAGACTTGATGATATTGAATATGCAGATTTATTACTGAAGCAATAAGTGAGAACGGTAGTATTGTTTATTACGGAGTAGTAATTGCAACAATAGTGCATAAAATAGTTGTACTGACTCGGTATTTTTTCAAACTACTTTCTCTGCATCCCAACTCGCGATGAATGCTTAGAAAACTGGAAGAGACGCTTCCGACACAGTTGTTAACGTGGGACTTTAGTGAAGGAAATGCCAATTTTACTTTAATTAGACAGGATTGTTAGGAAAAGCGGAAAATGTCTTTAGAAAGCAGCCATTAAAGCCGGGCCTCTTAAAGGAACTCCTTTATATTCTTGTTGAGGAAATGTATTGTTTTGTACTTCTTAAAGGTTTCATTTGACAATTTTATTACATCACTAATATATTTTTATTTACTTTTATGTACTTATAAAATGACAATGATTAGTAGCAAACTGCACGTCGTATTTTGCAGATATTTTCCATAAATATTGTTCTGAATCACAATTCTCATTATTATATGTAAAATTAAGGTACATGTCGCATTAGAATGACAATTGGCATTGTTTAAGATTTGTTTTGACATCCAGAGCGCAACTCTGTAGACCATACATCCGTTCATAATTCTGAATTGTAATTAACAACTT
The DNA here is from genome assembly GCF_003589595.1 of Hyposmocoma kahamanoa. Taxonomy (NCBI): domain Eukaryota; kingdom Metazoa; phylum Arthropoda; class Insecta; order Lepidoptera; family Cosmopterigidae; genus Hyposmocoma; species Hyposmocoma kahamanoa. The sequence goes on from NW_020653344.1 coordinate 3,126,714, forward strand.
GTGTCAATTGTCTGTCAGTACCTGTTTCTTGAGACTATTGTTTGCGGCAACGTGCCGTGAAGGTTCAATATCCAATAACATAACCGCCGCCAATACATGGCTGCAATGAACGACGGTCTACGTGCTTGCGCGAAACACTTTCGAATGCATTTACCAGCGCGGCTGCGACCTCTAAAATCATAAACGTGTGTAACTCGCCAGCAGGTGACACAAAAACTGAGCAAAATTAAAAAGTCATAATAATTACCTTGGTGGTGTTTTGCATTTGTAGAAACGTTGCTATGCCAGCTCGCACGCGGTTCTTTACCCCGCGTATGGTCCCTTTCGAACTTCTAATAGTCGACGGCGCTTCCTCTGTATTAAAATCCTTTACACCAGCGAAGAATTCCACTTCATTAACACATTCACTTTTGGCACTAACACTTTTCACAGGTTTGTCTTCATCAAACTGTTTCTCGTTAAGATGGAACTCGTAAAACTTATCCGTATCAAAATAATGACTGCTGTAACACACACGCTCGTGTTTCAGCTGTTCCTGGTTCTTTCGCTCCTCGTACGTGCTCTCGCTAATCAGTGGCACTTTTTCTAACAAATTTACTGGTAGTGACTCTGTTTCTGCATTTCTCTTTGCTTCAGTATTAAACTGTGAAACTAGACGGAACGATGTGAGTTGTGCGCTTTCTTTTGATATATTAGCATTCCCATTAATATTCTGGTTTGCTTCCCGTTGCTCGCCATTCAACTCACTTTCGGTTTCGATCGTACTGAGCTTAGCTGAGCGGTCTCTAATATCTTGAAGTAAACCTTGCGGTAGAAAGCTGCTGTCTATGTTGGTCGCTTTGGTAGCAAACGATAGTATCGGAGAAGCAACAGATGTTTCTGCACTGTATTTCTTTTCTTTTTTGCTCGTTTCCTCGCTGTGATGACTTTCGTCGGCGTGCACGTTGCCGTTTAGCTCAGTACTGTTTAGAGAATCACACGATATATTTGAATCGTTATCCTCGAAATCGAGTTCGCCTTGATTGTTTTTCGTTGAACTAATTACCGTTACAGACACAGCTTTCTTTGTGCAATTAGATTTAGATAATTTCTTTTTCGGCAGCGGTGGTGGAGTACCGTCAAGGTCACTACAAGTCCCTGAATCGAGAGTATCACTTGGAGAGCATTGACCGCTCGACATGACCATATTAGTTATGGAGTTGACAAAGGAATTGCAATAAATGTAAGGCGGCTTATCGGTTTTCAGTAGTTCCTCATTTTCGAGGATTTTAGGTCTGCTTTCGTCAACATTGAGTCTGACTAAACTGTTGTTCTTTTTGCAGATGTCATTTATCTTGAACGTTTCGAAGTCAACGTCACTCTTGAGATGGACACTGGATATTTTGGGTGCTTTTGGTTTGTCTGCGTCGGGATTGATTCGGATAGTTACCACGTGAGGGCCGTTAGTAGGGGCGTCCGTGCCAGGCGTGTTCGCGGGTCGTTCTGGCTGGGTCGCCGCTACGAATACCGTTGCAGTTGGTGTCTTAGAATTAAGGACGAGTGAGTGCATCGAACTCAGTTCATTCCGGCTTTCGGTGGCAAACCCGTTGAGTTTATCGTCTGCGGTTATTTGCGTGAATGTTGTAGATCCTGCCCTCTGTTTCGCTTTTGGCGGGAGTGGGGGGATGTACTCCACACTTGGCCGAGGTGTCACCTCCTCCATCATTGTGGCGTGCTATTAAACTAGCATAATTAGCTAACGGAGAGTCGATTGAAATGCGAGTCAGGTCCGCTCAGATGGTTGTATAAGGCATAATGGTTCCGGTGACCAATCGAGAGTAGGTCAATCCACAGCTGGGTTGTTTTTCTAGCGCGTGCCGGTATTTACATCTGCGAAGAGAATATTCATTGGTTAATAACATTGGTCATTATCGACGTCAATTTCTATGAAGTAGTACATTGAAATGTTTAAAAAAAACTTTAATTGCATATTACTATGGGAGTTGATAGAAATTGAGTCAATTATCTTTAATTTTAGACTTAAAGTCGAATATATTAGATTTTATTTCTTGATAATTATAGTTGTAAATAGTTGTAAAATTAATTTAAACATGTAAACAAAATAGCTAAGTATTCATCGTCATTAATCCATTTAGACGTCTCACTGCTCTCTCAGGAGGAGGACGGCTTAGGTAATAGTCCGCCACCTTGGACCAATGCGGGTTGCGTTTTCACACATTTTCCGAGGGCTTTTAATCTTCTTCGACGTGCAGGGTTCATTGCGATGTTTTCCTTCACCGAAAAGCTTACGCGCATAAATTTTGAGAAACTCAGAGGTGCGAACCCAAGGCCTCTGTTTGAGAAGCTGTAGGTCAAATATTAGGCTACTAGGCCTGTAAGTATCCTCGCACATAACGATACAAACATTGGAATATACTTGGTACTTGGTGCAACGGGCTGGTATCCGCAACTCGACGACAAAGCGCCTATTTTACATTGGAATATAACAAGTATTTTATATAGACTATTCACTTTTATAATAAACAATCACATGTTTTGATGCTGTAACAGATTCAGAGGTGAAGTGTAGGCAACGTTTAAAATCAATACACATATCAATACTTTATAGAATAGCGGTGTACCTCAAAATCAATCTAATTGTATTATAATTATTAATACAAAAATCGAACACATAGATCTAGATGTCACTAGCGGCGACGAATGCCGAAAGCCAGTATAAAGATCTATAACTTGATCTAAGACTCACTCGTAACTTAACCAGTGGCTCAGTTGGTAAGAGCAATGCTACGATGAAGCATGGTCGCGGGTTCAAAGGTCTTGAACCCGCGACCATGACCGGGTCGAAGAAATGTTCGTATGTGTTCGATCTTTCCATTAATAATCATCACAAAACTAATGGAGTTATATTTCAGAATAAAACCTCAATAATACATTCAATCTAATTCAACAGGAAGATGGTTGAAAAACAACTGAATCATATTCACGTGCAAAGCCGACGAATTATACACCGGTCCATGGTAGTCACGAGTTTATATTAACCAATTTTTTTTTATTAAAAACGCATTTAACTTCCACCTCACCTGATGGAAAGTGACAAAGAAGTCGACGATGTAGCATGCACACATAAATAATGCCTATTCACTCTCGCCTTGAAAAGGTCCAAGTTGTAACGTTCAGCGAACAAGTCTGCAGGTAGAGAATTCCACTCCATAGCCGTTCGCCATATAAATGTGAAAACGGAACGCCTCTTGCGAATTCATGGAATATCCACAACATAGGGATGGAGCCCCAGCCCCTGGTCCCCTGAAGATGGAAAGGGGAAGACGGAATTAATTCGTGCAACTCTCTCGCATACTCTCCGTGATAAATCCTGTAGAATACTGACAAGCTGGCAAGTTTACGACGGTGTTCAAGACTCTGTAACTTCGCCTCTTAGTCAACTATAAGCCTCTTGGCACGCTTGTCAATTGAATCCAAGGTGGCAGTTGGTGCGTAGCAGAGCCATCCCATAGGTGGCAGCATACTTCATAGACGACCGTTCAATGTATTTATCACAAAAAAATTTAGCACATTGTAAATGCAGCTGTGTCAAAAAGACAAGTTTGAGCCACTATTGTTGAAAAGCAGCGATTATATATTATTTGCTCAACATTTCAATCATAATGATATAATCAGAATACAACGTTGTAACAATTCAAAAAATACAACCCACGAGCCTTTGTGGCGCTGTATATAAAGCACTATACTTAATGTTTGCAACATCTCGCAATGTATTACATAAGGTAACTTACTATCGATTGTCTTTAAATGCAGCGTACTTGGAGCAAATTCGATGTCATTATTTACATGGATTACATATGTAACGCCAACTCAAATATTACGCCTTTACAATGAGTTTGCAGTGTCAATCGTTGCTGGCGACTGTTAGGATTTAAGTTGCAACATTATGTAGTTTATTAACCGACTTGAAAAGGAGAATATTCTCATTCGACTGTTTTTTTCTATGTTTAAGTTACATTACTCGGACATTTGAGAACAGGTTTCGATGATACTTTTCTTGTTGGAAAGGAGGTACCTCAGCAGTGGTCTTCTTCAAATGTGAAAAAAATATTCTAACTCTAAGGATGGCAAATTAGGGGATGGATTCAGTTTATGAGGTCGGTCTTTTAGTATTAATTTTGATTGTTACAATACTGTTCTCTCTCGTCTCGGTGGTCACGCAGAAGCATCTAATAAGAATGAATGAGAATTTTATTTACTAATATACCGAGGCTTCCAGCAGTAGCCCCGAGAGCAGAGAAGAGATAGCCACCTATATGGTCCTTCGAGTCAACGTCGAGTTATAACGCCTGTGTAAAAAAAAGAAAATGACGTATAGATAGTCCTTAGGTTTTTGCGATTATTGCACATGGGAAATGAGCTATTTTTCCGGATTTTTTCAAACAAACCAATCTTTCGGACCTGTTAAGGGCCCGAAACTTTGGTTTGTTGGAAAAAACAAATATACGCGATTTAGACCTGTAAAAATAGTTTCATTTCCTAGACGTATAGAAAATTTTACTTCTTTGCGATACAGCGAGACGCGCAGCACAATTTGCTAAATATTTGTCGCGGCCTTTTCGGACATTGTAAAGTTATTGTGTGCTTCTGTGCTCTATATGCTCGTGCAAAATTAAAACCAAGGAAAAGTATACCTTAACGACTTTAACATACTGTTGTTTTTACAAAATGTGTACTTTGAACGTTGAGTTATAACTGAACATTTTTTGATACGTTTCGTAGCTCAGATCGATTTAGTTTATTTATTTAGTTCAATATGCCTTTTTTCTCTCAGCTTTTGTTGGTTTCAAAGGCAAATTGTACAAAGTTGTGAGGAAATTTTGCACATTTTTATTTTTAATACGGAGTTAAGATAGCATCTAACAATTTCAGTGTGTTAGAATGGCGTCTAGTTTTTATACTTTCATAAACTTTCTAGCAAAAATATATCGACGCTAGAAAGGAATTTTGTCGTATCTCGAAAAATTGAGAAAACGGCTTTTTACCATACTTGAAATCAGAGAAAAATTCGCATTGTTTGGTTTAGGATTCGTGATGCTACGACGATATATTTTTAATATACGACGTCGATATTAAAATTTGACGAAACACACAAAAAAATGTAAATTGAACTTTACAAGTTTTTCTTTTCGAGGTACGACAAGATTACTTTCTCAGTGTCGGTATCTCCTACTATCACCGGCATTACTGAGTATACCTAGTAAACAAAATTTGGGATAATTTTGGTAAGAACTACGTAAGTCTGATTAATTGCTGGCCACTATTGTTTACTGCACGCAAATTTAAATTTGTTTCCCTTTTTGCGCAATGTCATGCTCTCTTCTCAACTTTGGCAATAGTTTTGTAACAATTTTGATGTACCTTGAAATGGAGGCGCTAATGTCGACTTTAGTCATTAAGGTTTATATTGTTAGTGGAAGAAAAAAGTTCTTTTAATTGTTCAACATAGCGAATTTCGATGTCTAAACAGTCTTTAATAAAATGACAACAAAACACGACATTATCAAACACCAAACAAATTTAAATGTTACTACTTTTTCCGATCTAAACATATTCCATAATTTCATCATTAACATCTAGTCAGCGATCATCGGCCCTGTAAAGATCCCGAAATGTTGGTTTGACCACGTTTGCCAAATGATAAGTTGGAAACTTGTGGCGTGAAGTTTAAGGTTGCTAACAGATTGACTGCAGGTTTGCAGTTAATGCGTGTCGTCGAAAGTGATTTCATGTAGTCGAGGCCTCGTCTTGTTGTTGTTTTCTCGGAGTTGATTACGACTTCACGCATTAACTGCAAATATGTAGTAATTTCGTCTTCCACTCGTGTATTATAACCTAATTAATATAAATACTCTATATTGCACATAAAAACAAAACAGATCTGATCTTGGCGATATAAATCTCTGCGTGGCACTTCAGCTGCTACGGGCAGGCGTCGTCTACCAGGTGCTCTACTAATTCGTTTCGTCACTAGGTATTATAAAAAAAACAACAAAATTCTGCAAGTTATATATATTATAATATAAATATTATAACAAAAGATCTACACTACTTTTGTCTCAATAATTAAGAATCGATACTACCTCGGTTCATATTCAATATTTGTCCCTAATTAATACGGTGCATTGCAGGGACACTGGCTTTATTTCAGAATTAATTTTTTTACAAACGAAAATCTTGCCGTTTGAAAAATGTATATCGTATACTATACGTGTCAAATTTAGTTTAGTTGATACAAAAACAATATTGGTACAGTATACCTATTGAATTCTTGTAAAATTTCAAGGTATGTTTATGTTTTTTTTCTATCGTGAAAATTTTTAGGAATCGTGTTTTCACACCGTATGTATATGTATATATATAAGACAATGTATAAATAAACTTCTTGTGTTGCTCTGAAAATACAAAGATTTATTAGCTAACGTAAGTTTACAAACATATTTTATACTTTACTTTCTAAACGTACAAATTACACTTAAAACTTATTTACCTGAAAATACAAAGAAACGACATTTAAAGTTTATTTACTAGGGTATTCCTTTACATTACTTATTACATAATTTGCATTTTATTCACAAACTGCCATCTTTAAAATCCCTCCTGTTTTATCCACAGTTCACATTAACACCATATTGTTAGAACAGCGCCATCTATCCGTACCTTAAGGTAAAAGATTCTGCTTTACCGATAGACGTCAAAGGAAACATAATATGAACCTAAAGAAATCTAATTTCTTTACATATATATCAGTGTATGTCCTCAATTTTACTATATTTTTTATCTAAAGTGATTGATTCAACACTCACTGTTATGAGAAATCAACCAAAGCCATTTAAGGTTGTATTGGCTCTTAAAGCTTAAAGGGTATTATAAAGTTTTCCCAATAAAAATATATTTACAAGAAACATTCTTTCGTAACAAAATCCAGCATTTTCACAACAAACAACAGCAGGTTTCGTCAAGCCACTTTCCTTTGCCGTTACTTACCTGCAATTTTTACTCATTCAACCCAAAAGTACAAAATGCCGTATTTCTTCCGTATTTTAAATTCTATCTAATTGTAGTTACTTTTTCACGGATGGAATGCTACGATCTCGCAATATCTGTTATAATATTATTGCATTAGAGGTTTTGACCTATAGTTCGGTTATATAAGAATTTCCGGTTTTGTTAAACTATTATCGGAAACGTTGACAGTTTGACAGGTTTGACAACTGACAATAATTTGTGCCAGCCCTTTATTGGGAGACGGATCGCAGATGGATCGAATAGAAAACTATTTTGATTGTTTTGATATATCCGCCTATCTAAATAGAGCGCGAAATCGAATTCTTACTTTCTTTCACTTTCGACTTATATTGGGTAATCATATTGTATTGAAAAATATTGCAACTCCTAAAGTTTCTTCCTCATTATTCTTAGAGGAGTCTGCAAAGAATTAGTAAACGAATGGATAGTAGTATTTTATCAATTTGACTATTTCAGATATAATCTGCCTCCGTGGCCGAACAGTTTCCATGCTGGACTGCCACGCAGAGGTCTCGTGCTCCATTCCCGGGCCGGGAGAAATATTTGTTTAATTAAATTTTTATTGAATTGATATTCAATTATTTTTTGTGAAATTACTCCACTAGTTTGTTATAATTAGTAATACAAAGATCGAACACTCAGAAAAAATTCCTTCGATTCGGTCGGATTCGAACCGACGTCTTCTTGCATACCGTGCTAGACGCTATACCAACTAAGCCACGGAACGAACCAACGGACCTCACGAATTTTTCTATGTGCTTGCGTCGTGTCTTTGTACTTGGTCTTTCAAATATTTGTTTTCTATGTGTGCGTTCATGGCACATGATGATATAGGGTTACCCTTGTGCGGGGTTAGGAGTGTGTGCGTTATTATTATTATATTCTTTATATTTCTCAGCTTGTTAGCTGCTTTAAACCACACTTGCCTACTGAAATCAAGCAAATACACCATGTCTATGTAGAGGGTGGGTAACAAAAGGCTACTTGGTCCCCTTTCATCTGCAAGAACCTTCAGTGAACACCGAATTTCGAATTTTGTTTTAGTTACGCCTTCCGATATCCAACCTATGTAACACTTTTTTATTATTGATCGGTGTTAGATTGCAGCACTAGTGTGTTCCGTATTAAAGGATATAGAGAGCCCAGAGCAATAACAAGCACAAACGACTTAAGATCTTTTTGTCTCACAGCCGGCAACGCGTTTACGATAAGAAGACTACTTCCTTGGTATCGCAATTAATGTCTATTGGTGGCGGTTATCACTTTCCATTAGGCGAACCAACCGTCTATCGGTTTGAATAAAATAAATACCAACATAGTTGAAGGAGTAGCTACCGCTAAGCTGTACCATTAAAAAAAAAAAGAAAAGGATTGGTGTAATAAGGCCTTATCTGCAAAATGATGAATGAAGCTGTCCAGGAGAGAAGCTTAAAAATTTTATGAACGAAATTGGTTGATAACCTTTCCATGCTTAAATAAGATAGCCATAAAATTTCACATTTACATAATTTGTTTCATGTAATTCGTATTACTTTATGACTTTCATGTGATAAAAACACTTTCGATCTTTTTTCTTATCATATACAGTTATAATATACCAAGGGTACGATATATAACAGATTTTTTTAAATAAAACCAAGTGACGGAACGACAGAGCTTTAAATCGCAAAGATCTACTCACTACCACTGCGCCCGTCATTCTGAGACATAAGTTGCCAAGTTCCATGTGCCTGTAATTTTACCAGCACCTTTACCCTTCAAAACTGGAATGCAGTAATCCTCACATAACTACTTGGCGGCAGAATTAGATAAGGTCTGTACTGCTACTAGTTAAGGTATGCTGAGGTGATTTGGGCATAAGGACGAAGAAGAGAAGAATAATACGACTACGAGGGATATTTTCAGATCCATTCAAGAATGTTCTTTAAAAAAGCTGAATTCCGTAGTGAGAAGAATCCAAGGGCTAATGAAAAAAAAAATCATGAATTTACAGATTCAGGCGTTACTTTGCGGAAGTCGATGTTAATAAAAACTTAAGTAAATTAATTTGCTACTAAGCGAACTCAGTGAAGGTTAAATCGTGCAAAATAGCTGCGCTTGTGTCGAATATTTTTTCATGCAGTTAATTATCCCACCCTCCCTGCCCATAAAATTATTAAAATAAAACACAAGCGCAACTGAAGTCACAAATCACCACTAAAAATATACCCGACTCGTGTTTCGCCTCTCCACGAGGCATCCTCAGGGGCTGTTGACTCAAAAATCAGCTTGAAAATCATGAATATAATTGAACCTAAAGAACTATGTCAGTGTTGATTAGAATTCAAATGCGTGAATATAATATATGTATGTTTTTTTGTCATTTTACTTGCATCCGCTTTCTTTCCTTTTAATGAATACTATTCTTCATCAAACTCATTGTACACATTTCCCAGTTCTATGGTTATTCGATTTTCAACCTTCTTCCAATAACTACAAACTTTAACATTGCATAATTATTTACTTCCTTCTCTTGCTGGAATGTATAATATCATGTGATACTTCCTTATAAAGCGAAATCGCCTATCAAAACTGTAACAAATTGTCTACTTTGAACAATTTTCTCTGGAATTTATTGTCTCAATCTATTTCATAATTATCGAACAGACATCTTAATCGATTATGTAGTCAAGTACTGGGCTTGATTACTTCGATTACAAAATAGTTCAATAGAATGGACACGAAGAAAAAAAAACACTTTCCCTTTGATGCTAAGTATCAAGACGAATCGAATTCACTATCAATTCTTGCGGAGCGCTTTTTTCGCTTCAACCGCTATTACGTGTTTTGATGGAATAATTTTACGCTATTGTTTAGCTTTATAGCTCTATATAGTTTCTTAAACCTAATAGAGCATGAAAAATAGCTACTTTTGAAAAATAATGGCTTTTCGGCCGAAATAGATTTTTGGAATCTCGTCGTATCTTTTTTTCAATCGATTTCAAATCTGATTTCTTCAAGACATAAGCTCGCCTTTGTATATGTCGTTTGTAACGTATTTTTAATGTATTTTCTTTGTGCATCGAATTATTAATAATTATAACTTTTTTTATTAAAAAAACCGGCCTCAGAAGTTTTCTTATTAATTTTTTTATTGGAATTACATCCCGTAGTCCGCCACTTTTAGAGGTTTTTATTGGAAGAAGTACAACGAAAGGGTACCTCAGTAGTGATCCTATTCAAAGATCATAACCCACTAAAGTATAAAATCATATACACGGCGTATAGAAATAACATACGGTTAGATTTATAGAGAAATATGTGTACTTTACTATGATATGAGTCGCTTTGCTGTGGCTACTGGGAATTATGGAATAAAAAAATGTGTGTTAGTGCAAAATATTTGTCTATTCTGTATTTATTGTTGATCGCTCAGAGAACGATTTCGGTTTTATCCTACCACAACTGACCGCGTAGTGTCCGCGTACGATGATGACGACATTTATGTTTAACTAATTAGGATTTTCCTACAATTTCAAATATGCTTAATATCAAAACTTTATTGCCGTATAGATTAGATAGTAGTAGATTAGACGTAGATTTTCAATATTTTTTTTTACATAAAATAAAAAGTGTAGTATAAATGCATCATTAATTAATGTGGTTTTTGTACGCAAACATCCATTAACCGGGTCAGATCAGGGGCCATTATCTTTGAAGAAAATATTCCGCCTCTAAGGGTGTTTTATTGAATTTCATTCGCTTTCCGTTTCCGTTCTTAAGAAAACTTGGCAAACAGTTATTCAATTTTCCAGGCAACAAGTCCAACGACTCAGTGGGTAATTCGCTGTTCTAGGAATACCTTAGTAACGAAAAGAATTCTAGAACACTATCCAGAATATGCAGACCAGAACCGATTTAGAAAAGTTCGTGTGCCAAATTAGTTCTCGGGTGTCGAAACACTTCTTTCAGCATTCTTGCTTATAATCTGGCTTACTCAACATCTTCCATATCATTTCCGACAAACAATAATAATAAACATCATTAACTTTCGACCTTATATTGTTTATTTTTAAAACAATAGCGCAATTTGTCAATTACTGGTGAAATAAAACAAACTCTTAAAATGAGAGAAAAATTACGTCGCATTAGTAATGTGAGTTCTCGACACAGTCATCTCTCACATCCAAAAGACGTCAGACAGTGGTACGGCCAAGAGTACATCAAACTTGACACTTTGGATTTTAAAAAGTTATTATCGCTAGTGGGATAGAGTTTATTTTAAATAGAAATTCGGAATTCATAATTTAAAATTCGATATTCGATATTCGAAATTCGAAGTAAAAAAAAAAAAATGATATAACGTGCTGTTAATACTGTACTTGCAATATTTAATACAGTGTGTTTCAAGTCATGTGCCTGGTGCTAAGCAACACGCCTGTCTAGGGCTTTAAATCGCGAAGATCTGAGGGGCACTGTCATCGCGCCTGTCACCCAGACACAAAAATTGACAAGTCCCATGTGCCTGTAATTTCACCAATTCATTCCAAACCAATTCATTTCACCAAAGAAGAATCTTTTTAAAATTGGAACACAGTAATGCTTACATATTACATAATATATTGCTTGGCGGCCGAAACGGGTAGCACTTCATAAGCAAATTCTTTTACAAGGATCTCTGTTACTAAGACTTCGTGTCTTCAAGGCATCAGATGAGACTGTTATCAAGCATATGTCTATTATTACTTACAACAAATTTCTTACCGTGCATGCAAAAAATTTCTCTCTCGTTATCGAACTGGGGTACGTTATCTCATATTATCTACTCTGAGCGTAATTTATACAAAATAATTTCCAAATAACAACTTTACTTACAGCAGTGTTAAATTAACGTCTCATTTAATACCAGACGATGTGTGAAAACACTTGAGTATAGTATGCCTCATTTCGAACCACATATTATTTTTGGTCTCTGGAATAGTTAATGTCTTTGCTCGGGATGAAACTACAGGCACATAATTCGGTATACATTTATATTATGATGGTAAGTTTTTCGGAAATAATGTTTAATCGATACTAGTGCTGAAGTGAGTTCGGGAACCAAAAGTAGTCACTTCTTTTGCTACCAAATTACTTTCATTATGAAGTGTGCTTATGTAACGAGTGACAATAAAAACCTTTAGTAGACAATTGCACTTTCTCTGACAGGTGTTTATGGTAGCCTTAATGATTTAAAAACCAAGTTACTTTTGCTGACGAAAAGTTTCGAGCAGTGTTTAAAAGATGTCTTTCTAAGTGTTTGGTCGTTAGTGCAACTGACAGGTTTACTGGGCCTTACAATATATTACACAACGGACTTTAAAAAAAGACGATTGGTTGACTTCGGCTTTATAGAGCATCGTCTGTATCATTCATAACAGTGTGATATTTTTGACGTTAATTTGTCAGCCATGTGACGGAAGCGACGTTCTACAAATCCGGAGGCAGTCGTTTATGATCTCGACAGTGATTTTCTAAAACTTTATGTTTTGTATTTACGCCCTGATAACTGGCAGCGACAGTTCGAACAGTGCATTTGTGCCTTAGTTTTGTCGTTCTAGTTTGTCTTTATTCAGGAATATTATGGTCTGGGATATCTCCATGACAACCTTTTTTATACTGGCTGGAGATGAGATCGTCAATTTTAACATTGTTTTTTAACCGACTTAAAGAAAGGAGGTTCTTATTTCGACTGTATTTTTTTGTATGTATGTTACGCGATAACTTGTGAAGCGATTTCGATGATTGTTTTTGTTGGAAAGAGGTCACTCAGTATTGGTCCCATTTGAATTTGAAGAAAATATTCCACCTCTAAGGGTGGTAAACTAGGGGATTGGTAACGCCAGGTATAGTTTCTCTGAGCTCGCACCTCCTTACCTTTCCCGTCCTAGTCCGTGCTACGCCATAGCCATACAAATCGCCAGTGAAATTAAAAAATAAGTGTGACGTTACATTCAAAAATTGAAAAATCCGCGACATCGCAAATATTTTATAAAATTAAATATCCCGCTTCTCCGCCCGGCATTGAGCTGCGTACGCTATATATTAAATGGTGGCGTTATCGGTGATCAGCCGCACGTGAAGGTGTGAATGAGACGAGCTCTACGACTTTTCGGACATAAAGGTTGGTGGTAGCACGGTTTCCATTCCTTTAACTTGCGAGCTCACCTTTATCCAGCAGCTCCCCACGAGCTATCGAAGGTCGTTTAAATTTTTTATTATAGCGTCACCAGGGATGAATCCGGTTTCGCGCGCTTTCAATAAAACTTAGCATATAGATGTAATTCCTCGAACTTTTGAGGTCGGTTTTTTGTACTCTGTGTACTGTGATTATTGCTTGAAATTTCCACATTGTAGGTGAAGGCATATAAATCAGATTTTAAACTTCGTTATGTTGGGCAATTTTAAAGAGAAGGATTTTATATTATTTTAAAGCCCTGTCAGATGGAAGGGCTTTTTCTTTGTATTAATAATTATAACAAACTAGTGGAGCAATGTTGCAAAAATATAAATGAATATCATGGTAGTAAATCCTCTTAATTTACAATTAATGTGAGAATTTTAAAGAATCAAATTTCTTCTAATGTCAGTTCTCATTCTGATAGTGTCCACGTGGATGAGGATTGTGTTTATCCTGTTATTTACGAATGAAATAACTATTCCGAGAGGTATCGAAGCGGTATTAAAGGGTTATGGGCATTTCTCCAAAGCCGCAATTTTCTGTGTCCATGCACTAAACTCCACTTATTTATCAAAACAAAAGTCTACAAAAAATAAAGTGCATAATATAGGTCGAAAGCTAACTGGAGAGCACAAAATCTTTCCAATAAACAATAAACGGCCACCATAGCGTGGCAATACTGTAATACGTATACGAGTAAAATATAAAATGAATGCAATGTTGTGTAATATTTGTTATATATATTTATTAACACGTTTTTATATAAATTATTCAAATTATAAAACGAAACAATTTTTAGTAATTATGACGTAATATAAGTGAAATCTACAATAATGATTTACTCCACGACATTAATTATACAGGTGTACATCCATATGCCAATATATATGCTAATATCAGCACGTTATGTACCACAGTATGTTATTAAGTAAATAACGAGGGGCGAATAACTGAAAACCATTTGACGGCTCCATTTGTTTTTAGCTTTTGTTAATAAGTGTGTAAAATGAAATTTTCCATTACGAACATTATGTAAATTTTATACTTAATATATATCACTGTTAATACAATACTGTATTAAGTCAAGAAGTGTATTTTTTCAGAATCAATGAAAAACTAATAACTCACTTGTCGTGAGAGATCATTAAAATAAAAAAGGTTAAAGTTTATTTACAGACATCTAAACAATTTCCTACTTGCCAAATATATTTAAAAATAAAAGGGAAAAAAAGGGAAAGGAAAAAAATAATTTCATATTTTTGCTAGCTCACGTAACGTTTACCTCATTTTGAGTTAAGTAGATATTTTTTAATTGTTTCTTACAATATTCCAACAATTAGTTTTTATTGACTTTTTTTATTGATTCAATAATAATATAATCTTGAATTTCACAAATTTTGAGTTACAATTCTATTGTAATAGCTGTGCGATGTGTACTTCTTAATTACGTCCTAAGTTAGAATCTAAGGGGCACTGCCTGTGCGCTCGTCACCCTGGGACACAAATTGACAAGTCCAACGTGCCTGTAATGTCACCAGCGCGTTCTGAACCAAACGCGGTAATGCTCACATTATTGCTCGGCAGCAGAAATAGGTAAGGTGGCAGTACTTCCCCGGACGAATTTTTTTCAAGGAGCTCTACTGCTACATTCTAGTGAACAGCTTGATGTGCTATTGTCTTAATTACATTAATAAATTTAATGTTTTTATATTATGTATTCATGCCTTTATTATAAATACGTGTATCTAATGTGTTAGAAATGTTATTTTGTTCCTGTTACTGGCTTAAACCTTTGCGTTAAAAGAGATCCGCGTCTAGCATTGGGAAATATAATGGGTTGATGATAAACTCAACTAGACACACACTAGCACAAACACACACTCATGCATCAACACACTTACACAATTAGACTTGAAGCACATACACACACACTCATGATTCAGATTCAGTTGTGTTTATTTCACACACTTACTTTTATATACCAAAATCAAAATTATAATCTGCAAGAATGTGGAGGTTACAGATTTAGTTTTATAGTTCTAAAAGTACTGTTTTGTTTATTTTATAATCAATTTATTGTCTCTTTTTGTGAGAGTAAATAAATATTTTTATTGCAATATAAAAGTATGTGATTTGATGATGCTGCAAAATTACTCATATGCTGATCATGTAAATTATTGCACAGTTGTTTTGTTTATAAACGTTATTAGATTATGTTTTGTTTTGTTATAGACCCACAACGAGGTTTCAAAGTCCAATAAATACATTCCTTTATGAGTGTTACACACGGTGACTTTTAGCAGCGACGCGAACGCGCGTTCGTTAAACTCGCGATTGCATCGCTACACTTGCGATTTATAGGCGATCGCACCGATACAAACGCGCGCCTGCATCGATACAAACGCGCGAATGCATCGATGCAATCGCCTTTAAATCCCAATCGTAGCGGTGCAACCGCGCGTTTGTATCGATGCTTAAAATCGCGCTTGTGTAACCGCTTTAACAATTGTTTTATCTCAAGTTGTGTTACAACTGTACTATCATTTCATAGGACTGTAAATGGTACAATGCTTTTATTCTTTTTGAGATTCTAATTTGCAAGATTCAACTCATTACTATGTTTGTGTCTGTGGATTGTGAAGCGAAATTTCAATATTTCTCGTTGGTGCTAGTAGCGTTAAAAATATCTTGTGTGAATTTTTTGAACTTGTATTTCTGAGAGGCGGGTTAGACCTTAGTTTAGGCGTCCGTCTCCCACAAAATTATCATTATCAAAATATACCGTGGAAACTGTTCATAGCTTTTATATTTTGTGGAAGAGAAAATAAACGTTATTATTATCATATCTAAAACACAATCCAACCATTTGTAACAAACCTTAGAGACGTCAGTCAAATTTTGTAAACATAATAATTTAATTATATACTCATGGACATGTTTAAAGGACCGCCTAAAAAAGGTTTGAATTATGATATAAATGTTTAAATGAATCACAGGATGATCATAGGACACATACCAAAACGTTCATTTTGAATAAAGAATTATGTCAACCTACTTTTGATTTCGATTAATGGTATATGTGTCCAGTGGTTCACAATGACCATTGTTATCTTATTACAAACTTTTTAGTATTCATCTAAACATGTCAATGAGTATATAATAATTATAATGTATTTAATTTCTCCAAATTAAAACTGTTTTATAGGGACTAGTACTTAAATTAAGCAGAAGTTTGTATTATAGATACAGTAGAGCTTCTTGTGAAAGAGTTCGTCCAGGGGTACCTTACCTATTTGCGCCGCCAAGCAGTAATGTGAGCATTACTGCGTTCCGATTTAGAAAGTTAATAGCACTGGTCAAATTTTACTGTTATGGATAGGCGTGTCACTTACTACCAGGAGCGCGACTTGGTCGCCCCGTCTCTGGGTAAAAATACCAGGTTCTTTTTAATAAACAACTCTTGAATAAACTGTCGGAGAATTTAAGCTAAAGTTCATTGTAATAATTGTCTATGTTGTGACGCCGTTAATGTCTAGTTTAAATACTTTGCCAAGCAGTTAGTAGGTATCAGACGCTACTCGCATTGGGTATCCGTAGCAACTACAAAAGAAACCCGGATGCAAACCACTTCGCATGGTAAGCTGCCAAAATCTGTCACTCCTGTGCAAATAGCCACATGATACTCGCGTACGATGTCCGTTACAACTTTGAAAAAAACCCCGATTGCAAACATCTTTTGTATGGTAACATGCAAAAACTGGGTAACGAATTACTTTCATAGATTTCTCACAGATGGCGCTACGGCTAAAAAATCGTTGAAAACTAAATACAAAAATCCGATACGCAGAAAAATTCGTGAGGTCCGCTGGTTCTGGCTTAGACGGCATAGCGTCTGACACGGTCTGCTAGGGACGTCTTAGTTCAAATCCGGCTGAATCGAAGAAATTTTTTCTGAGTGTTCGATCTTTGTATTAATAATTATAATAAACTAGTGGAGTAATTTCACAAAAAATAATTGAATATTAATTCAATAAAAAAATTAACAAGCAAAAACTCAGTCGTTCTTGTACGGGCGGCCATATGACGCTTGGTACATTACTAGCGTTAACAGTTCTTGTAAAACCTAAGTTTACTATAACCACTAACAGCCTTGTGGTAGTTTACACGGTAAATGTAAAACCAACGACGAGGCCTTGCGTACGTTACGGCAATTAACATTCGCCATGTATAATATATGTGACGTCATATACATTCACCGGATTAATGCGCATTTAAGACACCTCATTTATCAAAATCGGTAGAAGCTTTTAGACGAGGAAGTAACATAGATACATACATGTACATTTACAAATGTGTGCATATATTACCTTCCTTTAGCTGTAGTCGGGAAAATAAATAGCTGATATTTATCTAATCACCCTTCACAAAGTCAAGTACAAACGTATTTAAAAAGAGGTGCATATTTATACTTGAAGAATGTCTAAATTATAGTACAACATTTTTACAATCTTTATTATTTAGTTGCCACAAGCGCCGTCATCGTTAGTTTATATAAAGTCAAATATTGACTTCGAATTTTACGAGCTGTACAAATAACTTTGTAAAGTATAGCATGATTACTATGATGAGTTACTTTGTAATGGCGGCGCGTTTCAAATTATTCTCAATCCCGACATTTAGGCGGGTCTAAAGTCACGCAGTCAAGGCCGTATTGAGGATGCGCCGGCGACGGTTGGTTCACACGCTGCATCAAGGTGCGTGTATTAAGTTGGTACTTGAACCAACGACATGATGATTCAAGTAAATTGACATTCTTTAACATCATTATCACTATATAAGTTACTTTATTTAAGGAAATTATGTTAAATTAAAATTGCTTATTAGTCTTGTAAAATGGCTAGATTGTAATTAGTTATAAGGTTGTGTTTTTTTCTTTATAACAAATAAAAAAAAATTATCACTACTTCTGTCTTGACGCTAAATTATGTAAACTATGTAATTCATATACAATATACACACCTTTTTAATGATATCAAGTAACGGAACTAACAAGTCGTGCGCCTGGTGGTAAGCGACACGCCTGTCCATAGCAGTTGTAGTGCCAAACAGAGCTTTAAATTGCAAAGATCTGAGGGGCATTGCTACTGTGTCCGCCACTCTGAGACATAAGTTTACAAGCTTCATGTGCCTGTAAATTCACCAGCACCCTTAGTTTTCAAAACCGGAACGCAGTACCTAATACTCACATTGTTGCTTGGCAGCAGAAATAGGTAAGGTAAGGCAGTACTTTCCTGGGTGAAGTCTTTCACAAGGAGGCTTTACAAAAAATGGGTTCAAACAAGGGAATTCCCTGGACTAGGAGCACCAGAGCAACGGAGTTCAGTCTAGGGCACTTCCCAGGACACCAAGACCAGAACCCATTTTAAAAAATTCATTGCCTAAATTGGTCCTACTTTTTACTTTTTTTTTTACTTTTTACTTTTATTGGTATTAAACCCGGGACTTTTGCGTCCAGCGATCACAACGTAAACAGTTAAACAGTACCACAGAAATGTAACAACTTGTATTTAAGGCAACATATTAAAGTACAACACTACAAACAAAACAGCACTAAGCGCCTTATTTTAACGAACGTTCAGCAATATATCTATCTTTTTCTAAACATCGTGTTCCATCTCTTTCGCTTATAAAATTTACCTGGGATCTTAGTTTTGTTAACCGATTCCGCCTTGTATTACTCAGAAACCCTTTAATGGGTGCCATTAGTCATAAGGGGATGTTTACATTTTTAGCTTAGCTAGTTCAGTATAAATATCAGTTTAAATAGAATGAAGAACAAGAACAAGAGGCACAAGTTCTATTATATTAATATTATTTTTTAGGTTTGCAACAATTAACTATCACTAGATGCCAGCACTAGGTCACTTCAACGAAGTTTAAATAATATGACTGCACACATCACTGGAACTTCGAATAATATAACGGTTAAGTTGTTAACCACGTAAATCTGTTTGACTGCCGCTATTTCTGCGAATTCGATGAATGAATGAAATATTCTTTAACGCACATTAAAAATTACATTGCTGTTGTGCACAGAACAGTAATATAAGTGTCACAGAATAAGCCAATGTACAACAGGCGGCCTTATTGTTTAGTAACAATTTCTTTAAATACAGAAAACAACCTATTTTGATAACTACCCAACAGTGTACGTAAAACTTTTTTATACAAATCGCGTAGGACGAAAAAACTGCTTTTACTATTATATATTATATTATTCATTTTAAATGTAGATCTGTTTGTCGTGTTCCTGGATATTTTTAAATAATTTTTTATGACGCCAAATGATGGGACACAAGTTGGCAAGTCTCATGTGCCTGTAATTTCACCGACACCCTTACCTTTCAAAATTAGAAAGCAATAATTAACATTACTGTTTGGCGGCAGAAATAGGTAAGGTGGCAGTACTTCCCTGGACGGACGAACTCTTTCACAAGGAGCTCTACTGCTTACAAAGTTCTAAAGTCTCCATGTGCTGTAATTTTACCAAAATGTAAACCAATATTAAGTTTAAAAATAATACTTATTACTTCATTAATACAAAACTTAGCATAATACATAAAAATATTAGATAATAGATTGATTAGTAATATCCTAGTTTGCAAACTGTCAAACTTTCTTATTACATAAAAATACATTAAAAACATAAATTCTTCTCATTAATTGTTACACAATTTTTCTCGTATTATATAATACTTTATTGGGGTATAATAAAGCTCTCCATATAATCAGCTGTTTCAACTTACGCGTATGTTAATTATTCACATAACACTGTCAAGCGTGAAGGGGAATGTTTTTTTTTTTTTTTTTTTTTTTTTGTGACGGCAAAATGACTGCACCGCGCCTGATGGAAAGTGCGAATACAGTCCAGAGATGAGAGTAACGGATGGAAAACACAAATATCTTCACTCCGTCACTATCATTTTGCCGGTCTGGCCAAATGCTTCTTCACACTACGTTTGAAGGACCCGATGTTATAGAGGGGAGGGAATACATGCGCCGGGAGTTGGTTCCACAATTTGATGGTTCGGCATAAAAACGAATTGCCAAACTTTTTAGTGCGGGACGGTATTGAACTGACCTATGTTTAAATTAGTAAGTAGCTACGTACGTAACTAGTCGATTTGGAGAAATTGTGAGTGTGCAATTAATTATGTAGGTACAAACGTCTTTATACTCCGAAGACTCGGCATCAATGTACAGATGGCAGCACATCAAGTTACACATTGAGGGATCTTGTAACGTTGCTCTGGAAGCGATATTCGAACAAAAGTGTATAGCTTGATGTGCTGTTGACTGTACATTGACTACTTTTGATATATTTATATTATTGTTCTGTGTTGTTATTGTAATTTTTTTATTAACCTATTATGTCCCAATGCTGGGCAAAGGTCTCCCCCAAAATCCTCCATTGCTCCCTGCCGTTCCCCACCACTCCCTCCTAAACTCATCAAGATCGTCCCGCCGACGCCTTCTCGGCCGCCCACGCTGTCTCTTTCCATCGTCAAGCACCCAAAGAGTGTCGACGTTTGTCCACATCCACTCGGGTTGCATCCAGCTAACGTGTACAAATACCATTTGAGCCTGGCTGTTATGCTCCTCATGTCAGCAATGCCAGTCATCGTACGCAGCATCGTAGTGCGTACTAGGTCAACGTTTAAAGCCCAGAATGCTGTGTTTCATCGCCCTCTGGCATATCTTGACTATAGATTTCTAGAATTCGGCCGGCAATCATGTTTGTGCACCGTAGGTTAGGACGGGCAGGATGCACTTATCGAAAAGTTAGCCCTTAAATAGCATAGGGAGGTTACCATTCAAGCTCTTCGTGGCGTGTTCTATGCGACCGATTTCCTTATCTTGCCTGTTTTCGAAGCTTGCTAACATGACAAGGTAAGTATACTGTACTGTTCAAATTAGATATTAAAAAAGTAATATACGTATAGTTTGTATTTTTTGAGGATGGAGTAAAATGGTAGTTAATTGCGCAAAAGTGTTGCCCGCTTGCAAGCAGCTAGTGATTGCACTATCGACTATCGACTGAATGAATGAAATGAGCATTCATAATATACACATACACTAAACGTGTTTAAAAAAATACAAATAGGGGACATACATATTTTAAATTTTTCATTTGAATTTAATATACATAATCAAACCCGCCTGTTATTACTAAAATGTGTATGACTAAAAATTTATTTCGATACTAATAGACGAACTGTCAAAATAAGAATAAAAAATACAACAACGCGATTAGTAATCATTAGAACTTCGTAACATTCACAATTCATATATTTTGCAAAATTTTACCTACTTTCACAATCTATCGATAAAACTGTCGACAATAACTACATGACTATTAATAAAATTTTACTAAAACTGGCAACCGTGCAAATGTCATTTCACTCTATCTTCAGAAAAAACAGACCATACACTCTTCCCAGACCATAGCAGTCACAGCGCCATTCACAGCTTCAAATCGCAAAGATCTGAGGGTCACTGCCACTGCGCCGGTTACCCAAAGACATAAGTTGATAGAGTCTCATGTGCATTTCACCAGCACCCTTAACCCTTCAAAACACGTTAGTTCCCTGGACGAACTCTATTACAAGGAGCTTTACTAATTCTCTACCACTTAGCAATAAGGCAGTCTGTTGTACAATGGCTTATTATGTGATACTTACATTATTAATCTATATTGCAAAGTACTTCTTAACCGACTTAAAAAAAGGAGGAAGTTCCCAATTTGACAATATTTTTTATGTGTATGTTAAGCAATTACTATGTGCACTGATTTTGGTGATTTTTTTGTTGGTCCCATTTAAATTTGAAGAAAATTTTGCAGCTCTAAGGGTGGCAAACTAGGGGATGAATTCGATTTCGCGCTCTTTCCAAATAATAAACTTGGCAAACAGATGTAATGCCACGAACTTTTGAGGTTTTTTTCTTTATAAAAATGTTAAAATTTTATATTAAGTAAATAGATGTTAAAAAGAAATATTCTCTACGAACAGGTAAACATATCCTTTTATTTTTAATGAGATAACCACGGTGATCGAACGGTTAGCATTGTGTGCTCCGTATAAAAAAGGGTTCGCTTCCTGGTAGGGCAAATTTTGGTAATGATCTTTCCTATAGTTGTTCTTGTCTGTATGTTCTTTGTTACAGTACCGGCACGCTATGATGGCCGTTTTGACAGATTACAATAGTGAGGTCAAATCTAAATTCGTTATCGACAAAAATGTAATCAAATGCGAGTCGCATCTATAAGTTTTTAGATTTATAACTAGTATTGCAACGGGTAGCTGATTAAAAAGTTTTTCTATAAGGAAAATAAAGATGTTTACTTAATATATGTATCATCAATTCGAAACTACTTTGTTTTGCATTGAGCTTTGACGCGAGTTTGCCGGAGTTAGAAATTGTGCTGGACAGCGATCCTACAAGTGACGATCGTATTAGATTTATTTTTTTTAAATTTGTGATTTCGAAAAACAAATGTTGTTACGTAAAATTATACATTTCATAAATTTTACTGCACCTCACTATTGACAATAATATACAGCAATTAGCTCCTTCAACGTGATTATGAATTAATACGAAACATAATAAGCGGACTAACGTCAAAACGGCCATCATAGCGTGCCGGTACTATAGTTACTCACAGTGAATTTCGTTGCTCTGGTTCTCATAGTACAGGGAACTCCCTGGTTTGAGACCTGGCAATTAGTGTGGACGTCTTACGGATGAAATGATGATGATCATCATGATGATGAATTGGTGTGGGAATTGGAATAAGCCAGCCTTATTATTATTAATCTACTCGGTCTTGTACGACGAAACGCTCTATGAAGTCATTACATATATTTATATAGAAGAGCTCCTTGAAATAGTTCGTCCAGTGTAGTACTACCACCTTACCTATTTCTGCCGCCAAGCAGTAATGTCAGCACTTTGGATTTGTTGTTGTAGTAAATGGGCACACTGTCAAACGATCCATTTGCGATATTAATGAAGTATCCGCATCAGAAACCCATTATACGTCCCACTGTTGGACACGAGGCTTCTCTAAGGAAACGACGTAGGCTGTAGTCTTCCATGCTGGTCCAATGCGGGTTGGGACTTCACATATTTTCCAAGGCTTAAAGGTAAATATTAAAAAATACCACGACATATAGACGCTCTTTGACGTTCTTAAAGTATGAAGACGGTGATCACAGTGTATTTTTGTGCAATGCTTTTTATAGCATTACTTTTTTACTAAAAGAAGCACAGGAGGCAGAAATTCACCGCCAGAGTGGACATTAACTAAATTTGACAAAGTTATAATACGACCACACCAAATACATATGTGACACAAAATAAGGTTCACTTTCTCCACACAAGACATACAAGTTTAATGGGTTTTGACAGGACTGTCAACATCATTATCCTCATTTTCTTTCTTATCGATGTTGAATAAACAATGTGGAAGGTGGGTGTTTCAAAACTTGTCAAAGACACACAAATAGAACATACAAAGTCAAAGTCAAAGTTAAATAATCATTTATTCCATGGATAAAATTTTTACACTTAAAAATGTCATTTTTAAGCGACTGCTCGTTCACTACGTTGAGAAGAACTAGCAAGAAACTCTAGGGATTTCTCTTTTCAAATAAACATAAATGCTATGGAATACATTTTGAATCATATTTGTGTGGAATCTAGACTCACGTTGTCTTTCCATACATTTTTATCTAACACGTAGTCAACAAGTTTACAGTATGACTTTTAATGTTAGTTTTAGACTTAGGTAAGTTTAAAACTTACTTGCATTTTTTTCTGCCTTTCATGTTATGCGTACACGCACGTTCAACATTGTTCTATAGAAGGTACTACATATTTATTTAATTAGTCATCTAAAAATTTACCAAATGCAACATGCACAATGAAATTCGGAGTATCGATCGAGGATACAACTGGACATAGGCCCTTTTTTCCCAAGTCTACAAAACATGTTTGTATTACTTTTTTATTTTTAGATTTATTGGAGAATATCGACACACCATTACAATCAAAATCTGTGTACCAAGGCCATCAAACTCGTTGGTTCATTGATTGTGGATGAGGAGGTTTAGCAGCAGTAGTGCTCATCGAGTCTTTAGGTTTTCGCGATTGTTACACATAGGAAATGAAACTATTTTTCCGGATTTAAATCGCGTATATTTGTTTTTTCAAACAAACCGACGTAACTGGTTGAGGACTGTACCACCTCAGTCAACCGTGACCATGGGACCTGTAAAGGGCCCGAAACGTCGGTTTGTTTGAAAAAACAAATATACGCGATTTAAATCCGGAAGAATAGTTTCATTTCCTAGCAGTAGTGCTCCTTTTGAAAGAGTTCGTCCAGGGAATACTGCCACCTTACCTATTTCTGCCGTCAAGCAGTAATATTAGCTTTACCGCGCTCCGGTTTAGAAGGGTGAGGGTGCTGGTGAAATCACAGGCACATGGGACTTATCAACTTATGTGACAGGGTGACTCTTGGCGAGTTAAAGCTCTAAGTGACCAATGCAATTGTCATGGACAAGCGTGTAGGTTAGCTGATAGTAAGCTAAGCGCACGACTTGTTCGTCCGGTCACTTGATATTTTATAAAAAAAAGGAGGTCTCGGATTCGATTCCCAGTAGTAAAAATTTGCGAGCGAGAGAGAGAGAGAGTTTAGTCTTTCAAATTTATGTTTACATAAAACGTGGCCGCGTTTGGTCACACATTCGTTTCCCGCTTTTCCCGCTGTACCGCCTCTGTTACGCCAGAGCTTTAAATTATAATAACACAGAACAATTTATTCTATATATGTTTATATAAATATACCTTTTTGCACAATACAGTAGGTACAATACAAAGGACGGACTCATTGTCGCTTAATACAAAAATAACTAGATACTATAAGCCAAAGTTTGAAAATTAATTTAATATGGTATAGTATAAAATGTAATGTCAGCATGTAACATAACATAAACATACTTACCTAATAAGTGTAATATTTTCTAGAAAAATAACATGAATACTATCATGATATTCGATAACATAGATATCGGTAAAACATTTTAAAATTATAATTTTCCCACTGGAACAACTATTTGTAAATTTTTTATAACGCAGCAACGACATAACTAAAAAAAATGAATTACTTTAGAAAGGCAATTTCTAAACTATTCATCATTACTAACATTTTCTATAAATCAAATTGTATAACATCAAAGTTACATTCACGTCCAGTTTACATAGGAGAAACTACCCTCTATAAAACATAGTGTTGTTATTAAAAATATCGACACTTCTATAGGATATTAAAGTAAGGTAATGCAGCCTGATGTACTGGTCAAAATCTCTTATATATTTTAAATTTTAACTTCATACCGCTTATTACGTTCTATATGAGATTTAAATTTATTTATGTACCCGCTATTCATTATGCGCATAGCCCGGGAATAGAATCCCTGCCTGTGACTTCATTTCCGAGCACATACGATCCGAGTATCTTTAGGGTGCGAAAGAATAGCCATCTTCTGGGCGAGCTTGTTCCATCGTAGACTCTACCTTTGCTCCAAAAGTCCATTACTTTAAAAAAGTATTACAAAAAATATATTTATCTATAAATAACAGCCCCAGTGTTATTGCATTTTCGTTTCATACAAAAACCAAAAAATTAATAATAAAAGTTCAAAAATATATTTGCGTACAATAATATCGATAAACCGATCGACAAACGACAACACTTAAAGATATAATTCTAAATATAAACTGTGCGTCTGCGCAGGTCGAAAGTAACCGTCCACGCATCGGCTTTCATCGACACTGGCCGACTTGACTTGTGTGTTAGACCTTATGATATAAGGCAGTCGCGAGAGCGGAAGACTAAAAATAAAAGTATTTAAACAGATCTCACAGTACATTGAACTTTATATAAATTAACAACTATCGTTATAACTAATTCATTATTTACTCAGCAATTTCAATAGAGAAAATGCATGTGTAATTACTTCGGTCTTATATTAAACAAATCCGTATATCGGTCACATATCAAACTTAAAAAGTTGCATGCAATTGACGTAAGGTAGAATTTTCAATAATAATTTTGATGAATTACTCTAGGTGCACCTGATTGTGAGTTCTGGGGTATTGTCCAGAACTCAGTACCAAACACATTTCAAAATACATTTTGTTAGGTACTAAAAACATTTACGTGCTATAATTAAAAATATCCAAAGGGCCTCTATTTATGTGGTCTGTCGGGCTTTCAATTTGTACTTGTGAAGTTTGTAGTGAACTACTCTTTAGTCTCAATGACTATAAGACACTATTCTGAATATTTTGAGCATTACAGCTGTAGAAAATTCTAGTACGTACGAAGACCACAAGAGGCGTTGTACAATTCGCCGTAGAAACGACCGACATTGTACCTACACTCATGGTTGAAGTGTTTCTATCCGAAGATTTTTTTAATCTAGTTCTTGCTACGAAGTTTTTCCCCTATGCTTTACTTTAAATAGAAAATAATATTAATAATAAAATTGTTGACAGGTGACGGATGCCGACGACAGGTGTAGTAAAGCGACAGCCGAATAACGACAGAAAGCGCAGCTTAATAGTGGATGAACCAAAGTAAGTAAGACTAATCAAATCTCATATGACTTAGACCACAAAGAAATAAGCAATGCCGGTGGGTACGTACTTATAAAGCATGGCAAGAGATAATGTGCTTATGACGTTTTAGGGAACGGCAGGTCATTGGATAGGGTCCTCATTTTGGATAAGTGAGGACCACTTTGGACAA
The DNA here is from genome assembly GCF_003589595.1 of Hyposmocoma kahamanoa. Lineage (NCBI taxonomy): Eukaryota > Metazoa > Arthropoda > Insecta > Lepidoptera > Cosmopterigidae > Hyposmocoma > Hyposmocoma kahamanoa. The sequence continues at coordinate 3,153,878 of NW_020653344.1, forward strand.
TCTAACGTAATCTAAGCTTTTAACCGTTATCTTATGTATACAATAGAGTATGAGAAAGTGGATTTAAATATTACATTGTTTAGAATTAGTCTACTAAACGCACGTACTATACTTTTAATCGTTTTTCTTAGTTAATTATATATAGAGTGTTTAAAAGCCTGTACACGAAAAATAACCTTACTTATTTATACATGGGTTTTTTTAATAATACCAAATGAGGGGGCGAACAAGTCGTCGTGGTGTTCAGCGACACGCCTATCCGTAACAGTTGCAGTACCACTCAGAGCTTAAAATCGTAAGACACCCTGAAACATAAGTTGATAAGTCCCATGTGTCTATAATTTCACCAGCATCCTTACCCTTCCAAGCCGGAACGTGACTCGGCGGCAGAAGTAGCTAAGATGGCAGTACTTCCCTGGACGAACTCTTATAAATATTAGTATGTTGATAATAATACTGCATAGTAACAAACCTTAGTTCAGACTAAGGTAAGAGGTATGTAAGTAATAATACGTTAATGAGATTCTATAAAAAAAACGACAATGCTTGGTGGGGCCAGACCATTAAACTTTGTATAAATGTGCAGCTTTATCTGAAAAGGTTCAATCGTGTTTCTTTTACTAAGCGAGTAAGGTCTCGTTAAATTTTTTCCATAACATTATTGTTAATGGCATTAAAGAGGTTATCCTGCTTGCAGGTCAGGGTACAGGGCAGGAAATCAGTAATTTTCATTGTTTATAGAGAGGTTCCATGACCACTACAGTCGGAAACACGTTTAGAATGTCAATGTGCAATTTTGTTATATTTATTTTGGTGTATCTTTGTGAATTTGTTACTTAATTATTCATTAAAATACGACAAGTGACTTTTATATATTTTTTTTGTCGTAAATATAAATATATTTTATGGATAATTATTTCATAGTATAGATAAATTTCTTTCAAAAAAATGTATAATTTTTTTTTATTGAACTTCATCGCATCTTGACAATATTTTTTATTTATATATATTTTGTATCGAAAATTACGACAGGAATTAAAAAAGTAACAAAACAAAAACTGCACTAATGTTTGTTTTATTTTTTTATATTAGCCTTAGATTTGTATTGTTCTTTGTGTGTAAACCATAATTATTTGGAATGCAACACGCTAGTGTATGTAGTAATGGACTATAAGTTCTCATTTAAATGAATTGTAAATTCTGAGAATTTTCTTAAGGCGAATCATGTTTTAAGTGGACCGTAATATATTTGAAGTGTTAAATGGAACATTTTTGCCGATGATGCCACGTCTTATAATAATATCGGATCGTTTGTTATGCGCCGCCGCAGGTAGACGTTTCCGGTCTATTACCCGTCGGATCAGGAAGTAAAAAAAACAGAATAGAAAGGTTTACTTTTTTGGTTAGTCGTTTCTTCATTCCTAGCGACCTCGGTATCCCAACGGTTTACCCTGTAGGCGTTAGACGAGGAGGTCCCGGGTTCGATTCCCGGTTGGATCAATTTGGGAAATACACCTTTTTAAATTGCAATATTTATTTTATTAAATATCCATATTATCTTTTGTAAAAATATGCCACCAGCTACAGTTTGCCAGACCGGGGCCTTTTTTTATTTGGTTATACTTTCGGAGTTCTGGGTAATGCCCCTAATAATAATGCTCTAGTATTCATAAAGTTCCCTAGTTAGACCTCCTACAAGTCATGTATCGCCATTTTTGTATAAAAATAAACTATTTAAAATGTCGTCACGTTGGTATATACATTTTGCCACTCTACTCTCTGGTATAATAAAAAATAAAAAACCTATATAAAAGTTTAGTATGGTCTTCGCAATTTCGCCTTGGTCGGCTAATTGTCCAGTGCCACAGAACTGCAGCATTTCAAGGGAGCTTTAAGTATGCCGCGGCGAAATCTGGAATTATTTGCATCCTCCTAATCGCAATGTAGCTACTTTATCTGGCTTTCGCGAAAGAATTGAAGAAAAGAATTATATATATTTACTAATAGGACAAATAAACGGCATCAATTACTGGAGGTAGTTGTTAATTTATTTTAGTATTGACTATTATGATATATGAATGACTCAGACATCATTCTTATTATTATTAATTTTGTAACTTTACATTGTTTAAGAGCACGCTGCATACTATAATAATTTTATTCTAAATTGGATGTTGTTATTTTAAATGTTTAGGTTACGGATCAAATACTTGTTATTCTTTTTAGTTTTTGTCAAATAGGCGTGGCCATCTACCTCTTCTCAGGTTCCAGCTGAAAATCAGCGCTGTGGCTCTGCCCAGCATTAAGCTGAGCTGGCTAGTCTTTTCGGGTATTACTATGTGTTTATTTTTTAACTCAAATTTAAATTATAATTATTATTTGTATATTATTTTGTAATAGCCGAATAAATGTTTATTTCTGTCTTTCTTTCTATTTTGAGATCAGGCAATTGGTGTGGTTCTCTGGTACTATATTAGGGCATTATTCTAGAATTGGTAAGAATTTCAATAAACGTTTTGTAGGTATAAATTTCAAAACGATTGCCTATGGTTTTTACATACGTGATGGGCAGATGACACCACTCTACCTGATGATAAATGCAAAGTGGAATCCAAACGTGAAGGAACCTAGTGCAGAGTTCATACAATCACTGCCCTAGCCACCTCCACTCTGCAGGCCTATATGATGCCACTTCACGCCTCGTTTGAAGGGCCACGTAGTATGAGGAGAAGTAGGAAACGCGTATTTAGGCCCAGTGGTTAAATAAAATGCTAGTAGACTGCAAATTAACTTATATTCGAGAAAGGGAAACAAATTGAAGTATTTGAAATGCAAAAATCGGCGACGCGTGCGGCGGCAGCGGCGATTTCGTCATCTATTCTGTCTTGTCCTTTTTTAATGTGAGTGGTAACGGCCTGCGTGGTGCGCGGGCAGTATTGCTATGTCTGTGCATGACAACAGGAAAGGAGTACCATTTGTCGACTGTGCGACAGAGAAAGATCCCACCAAACCTTTCGGGCTTCTTATCCCAGTTTGAAAGTACATTGGACCAAATTTACACTAAAGGTTTCGTTACACAGCCCCTGGGATGTTAAAAATCTATGACAGTGATCAATTTAGCTATTGCAAGTTGTCTCCATCAATCATTGACTTACAAATAAATGGACGACGGGTCCAATACAAAAACCACGAAAAAAATGTCCCAAGTCAACCTATTTAAACGTAGTGATATGTAAAGGAATATGAAAAAGCTAAAACGTTGAATTTAAATTGGAATGTCATCGCAGTACTGTCTAATTTTGCTTGCTTCGCTGTCAGTCGACCAAACGAAGACTAAAGCGTGAATGACGCTCTGTGTACGATTTTAACGCCCTATAAGTTCGGACACTTTTTAGCGCGGACCCGACGTCCATATAATTGTAAGTCAATGCCATCAATAATATTTGAAATAAATATTGTAAATGATAAATGTCTACAAACCCCAAGAGTTTCCCATTCATTCTTCTCAGAGGAATATGTCTTACTAACTATTCAAGATAGTTCACGTGACGATTTCAAGTGTAATTGACTAAGATTATTTGAGTTTGAATTTGAAAATAATTTTTCGGCAGTATGTCAAAAGACGGTGAAACATTTATTACTTTAACAAATATAATTATGACACCGTTGATAGCATTATATTATACAATAATAAGCACAAACTCGAGTATTTACCGCTTACTCAACAAAAAAGTGACGCAATGAGAAAAGTAATTTATTGATAAAGCAACAAAGTAGATTTAACAAAAAACTTGCGTAGCACCTGCCAAATAACATATACGACTAATTTCTATTGTTACTTTATTCATTACACATTAAGTTAACATATGCAGGTAAGGTACAATAAAAGCTTAATTATTAGAAGCTAAAACATGAATTAATAAATATATATGTGAATAACATTGGGTTCGCGACAAGGTGTCCGAGCGTTCCCCTTTCTAAAATAAGTAAAATTTTCCATTTTATTTTTGCTTACTGGTAACTATTATGATTTTTAATCCAAGTTTGAAGTTTAAACCCCGATTCCCTAACAATAGTTTAAGCACGCAAATTAACCTGCTAAAAAGTGCTCAATCTTAAAGATTGCTCAATAAATATTTCCAAAAGAATATTCTCACGGGAACAAAATGTTTGCCTGATGTTGTAAGAACGTGTTCGAATGTAGATAAGTGTCTTTTATTTGCGAAACACAGATTCACAGGTCGGTTTAATCAATAAAACATCGCAAATATTATGACTGACCAGTTAAATTGACCCTCGCCAATTGTAAACAACTAATTTGTTCTACTGAGCTATGTTTCTCAACTGACAGCTTCGATCGCCTGTATCCTTATGGCGACATATACTTCATCATTATCATCAGTTTACACGCATCCATTGCTGGACATAAGCATTTTGGTGAAATTACGGGGACATGGGACTTGTCAACGTCTCAGTGTGACAGTGCTCCTCAGATCCTTGCCATTTATTTGGTTACCTATCAGTAACCCGAAGTAACATTTTCCAGAAATAACGTTTGCTCGAATTTGCATGACCTCGAAAGTAACTTTTAGAGGAAAATGTTTTTCTTTTAAACCTAACTTAACCTAACCCAACCGAACCTAATCGTATCTTTGTGATAAACATCCAAAATATCCTGAAAGAACAACGGTTTCGTTATAATTCGGTTTTCGGTGTAATGAAAATTCGAACAAACGTTATTTCATAAAAAAAAATCTAGTTTGTGATAGGTTACCCATTTATTTATTTATTTTATTGAAATCTCTGACTGGAACTGCAACTGTTACGCTGCTAACTCATTGACCGCATGTTTGCAGTTAATACGTGAAGTTGTATTCAACTTCATGCAGCCGAGACCAGGACTGCATGAAGTTAATCTCGGCTGTATAATAATAATTATAACGCAACACACTCATAGCCCTGCACTAGGGAAACCCTGTGTCGCGGATGCCATGGACACACAAATAGACAACCACAAATTACACCCAAACTCACGAGAGAAATAAATGTAGGCCAGACACATACATATTTCTCCCGGTCTGGGAATCGAACCCAGGACCTCTGCGTGGCAGTACGGCATGGTAACCGTTCGGCCGCGAAGGCAGTTGTATGAAGTCCGTTTCAACTGAATGCAGTTAATGCGTGAAGTTGATTACGACTTCACGCATGAACTGCAAACATCAATCTGTTAGCAGTCTTATAGTCAGGCGCAACTTGCTTATCCCGTAACTTGCAATCATAATTTATTTTATAATATCAAGGGACGGGACGAACAAGTCGTGCACCTGGTGGTAAGCTACATGCCTGTTTATAACAGTTGCAGTGCCACTCAGAGCTTTAAATCGCAAAGATTTGAGAGTCACTGCCACTGCGCCTGTCACCCTCAGACGTAAGTTAACAAGTCTCATGTGCTTGTAATTTCACTAGCACCCTTACCCTTCGAAACCGGAACACAGTAATGCTGACATTTGAATCTGTAATGAACTCTTTCACAAGGAGCCTTTTGCTACTGAAAATATAATAAGCCTTCCTGAGCACGCCAACTCTCCCGGTCCTGTGCCACCCGTATTCACGCACTGCCGGCCACCTTTCTCAGGTCGTCCGTCCATCTTGCTTCAGGGCGTCCTCAAGTTTGCTTCATCGGCCATCAGCCTTAGTTGTATAACTGGTAAACTGTGTTTTACGTATTATCACAGCCGAACCGCACTAATGGGCACGGGTTTTTGCTCCAGAGACTACACTTGTGTTATTACTAAAAGTGTGGTGTTATTGATGCGGTGTCATAATAATGTATGTATTATTTCAAGTGACAGTTCTTTTTATAACACCAAGTAACGGGGCAAACACGTCGTCCGCCTGGTGGCAAAGACTTGCCACTGAGCACGACACAGTACAGACATGACAATAAGGGCATTGCCACTGAGCCCGTCCCCCTGAGATATAAGTTGACAAGTCCCATGTGCCTATAATTTCGCCAGCACCCTTACCCTTCTAAACCGGAAAGTAGTAGCTAATGCTCACATTACTGCTTGGCGGCAGAAATAGGTAAGGTGGCAGTCCCTTACCATTCCCCGAAACCGTAATGCATCAAATGACCCAAATAGATATCGATTGCGTGTCCGATCTCAATCGATACAATCCAATCGAGATATCGATCGCGTAACACCTGTATCTTAACTTTCACCTCAAAATCGAGTATGAGAATCGTACAAGAAAGATCGTTATACAACTATGCGTGTTAATGTGTTAATTAGGGTTCCTTGCTTATGGAACGGAAACCTTATATCACGCAAACGTGTTTCTGCGTAGCTCTAAGAGCTGTGTCCCAGACAATATGGCACATTTCGTAACCTTGGTATGATAGAACTCTCATGTGATCATACCTAAAAAGTGCTTTTAATATTGACTTCCGAAAATGTAAAGGTTCTCAATTAGACATAATTATAAAGTTATACGATTACTCCGATATCGATAATTCTTTTTTTGTTAGGAAGGGTGTACCTTAGTTCTAGTCTCATCGAAATTTGAAGAAAATATTCATTTCCACCTCTAAGGGTGACAAATTAGGGGATGTAGTATATGGTTTACTGAATTTCACTGACCTTCAATTAACCGATTGCGGTCGGTGTCCTTTTTATAAAAAGATTCATTATCACATGATAAGAATAATATATGAATTACATGAAACAAATTAAACATATTTGAAATTTTATAACTTTCCTATATAAACATAAAAAAAATATCTTCTAATTTAGTTCGTAGACTTTTTAGGCCTCTCTTCTGAAAAGTTGTTATTTTATATATGTGACCTTATTACACCAAAGTTGACAATTCATCATTCATTTACAGTGGTTACACACGGCGAAATGCGATGCAAACGCGATGCAATCACTAGTCCACCTTTACACACACGCGCGACTTTAAGCAGCGATACAAACGCGCGATTTCATCGCTACAATTTGGATTTATAGGTGATTGCAATTGCGCGTTTGCATCGATCCTAAAAATAGCCGTGTGTAATCACTCTTACACTTTGATGTAAAACTTAAAATATGCTTTAAATATAGCTAAGTACAGCACACTTTAGAAGACAAAAAAAAAACAATGTGCTGTCGCGGCGTTGCCAGTATGTAGGTCTATTCATTGTAAAATATGTATACTGTATCCATACACATTCTAAAGCATGTTTTAAGTCTTGTCCCTAAAATACTTAAAACGTGCTTTAGAATATGTAAGCAAATATTGACATAATGTCAGATGTATCATAATGCATAATGTGTTATGTTTTCCGGAACTAGATTCAACGTCATCTATATGTTAACAACGATTTTTACGATAGAATGTATGAGAGTCATCTTCACCACGCTGCCACAATTTGAGTTTGCGTGTTTTTGAAGATTATTTACAATTTCCACCAAGTTATAGGTTCTATTAAAAAGGGATAAAAGTAATTTCCCGGGTTATACTAGCGACTGCCGCATTGCATTCCATTGCTATCTGAACCATATGCTTCTTGGTTACTTATGATATCAAACTTTACCAGTTTTTATAATAAGCCTTCGTAAGTGTTAATAAATGCTAATTTGGCTAGGAGATAATTAAAATTCGTATTCATAATTTTAGACTAGAATGTTCTCGAGATAGACTTGTTTTAATCTACGTCTAGTAGTTTTAAAATTCCTTCCTGGGATTTTATTACATAAGAGTACACTTTGCACAACATAATTGTGTATATCTTAGTTCACCCTTTTGAACTTAATTATGCATTGACTTACAATTATATGGACGTCGGGTCCGCGCTAAAAAGTCTCCGAACTTATATGGCGTTAAAATCGTATATAGAGCGTCATTCACGCTCTAGTCTTCGTTTGTTCGATTGACAGCAAAGCAAGCAAAATTAGATAGTACTGCGATGACATAACAATTTAAATTCAACGTTTTAGCATTTTCATATTCTTTGAAATGTCACTACGTTTAAATAGGTTGACTTGGGACATTTTTTTCGTGGTTTTTGTATTAGACCCGTCGTCCATTTATTTATAAGTCAATGTAATTATGATTTGGTTTTAGTTTGGTTTCGTATTGGCGTAATAACCATTAAAGAGCATTTTGAAGTTAAGAATACAAATGTTTCAAATGGGTACATCAAAAGATTCTAAATAAAAATCTATCTCTCATAAGTAAATAATTATCGAGTCAAATTATATGACGACCTCTTTGGTCACGTAGCTTGCACACGTGTTTTGTAGGTTTCGCCAACTCTTAGGTCCCGGGCTTGAACTTCGGCCGGGTTAATGTAAAAAAACTACTTTTCTATATTGTCTCGGATCTGGGTGTTTGTGGTACCGTTTTTATTTCCGATTTAATAATAATAATGCACACACTCATAGCTGCACATAGCCGCGCATAGCCGCACAAGGGAAACCCTGTATCGCGGGTGCCATGGACACATGCAGTTTTCATTTTGTTTTTAGTTTCTTATTTTTATAACAAAATTGTTTTTTTTAGGTTTGTTTTTTCGAATTTGTTTTTTGGTTCTTTATAATTTTTTTTCACTATATATGGGGAGCACAATATTAGTAAATAAATATTGGAGGTATCGAAATTTTTCTCCCTGCCCTGGAGTCGAGCTCAGGACCTCTACGTGGCAGTACAGCATTCTAACTGCTCGGGCACAGAGCAGCAGAATTTCATAACACAATTGCTTTAGGTACTTACTTTGGATCAGAACAACGCATGTTTATTTAATATTTATTTATTTGTTTTACCAATATCCTTGTAGTAGCTGTTCTCTTAGTGAAAGAGTCCGTCCAGGGAACTACTGCCACCTTACATTACAATACGTTACTGTGTTCCGGTTTTGAAGGGTAAGGGTGCTGGTGAAATTACGGGCACATAAGACTTGTCAACTTATGTCTCAGAGTGACGGGCGCTGTGGCAGTGCCCCTAAAATTTTTGCGATTAAAAGTTCTGATAGACAATGCAACTGTCATGGACAGGCGTGTAGCTTACCATAAGGCGCTCCTGTCACTTGATTTTATAAAAAAAAAATCCTACATAATATTTAAAAGGTTAACAAAACCATAAACTAGCAAATATTATTTCATCTCACAAAGTATGCCTATGTTGAACATGGCTCTCTTGTAATATACAAAATTTGACTAAGTAATCGATATTATATGTCGTACGTAATTGGAGCCTAGCATTCCTTCAAAATGAGATCAGATTTTTAAGCGACTAAATTACCTATTGGACCTCAAATATGACCTCTATAGCAATGAGACATGGTGTTAAATATCGTGTGGATTGTACAATCACGAATCTTTTGCAGAGTACGTCTAAACAAGCACGATTTGGCAAGGTTAAGTTATAAATTAGTTTCTTGTTCAGTTAATTTTTGCTTACGATCAAAATGATGTTCAAATAGTATTGAACAATTATTATTAAAAAACCGATTTCATGTAGTATAATTTCAACAAGTACTGGTATAACGTTTGTCTGCCGTACCATTTTATTTTCATTTGAATTACCTTCATCTAAGTGTAACTCTTTATATATATTTTATAGTCTCTTTAAGTTTTAGTATTATATTTAAATTCTAAATTTAAATGTGATTGTTTTTGGCGCCTTTTCTTAATATTGTTTTGTATTTCGCTTTGATAGTTGTACGTGTTATATAAAATACATTAATAAACTAGGAGTACAATTGCTTTGACCTTGCTCACTCGTTGCGAACCCATTAATACAGTCTGCTACAGGATTCATCCCCTAATTGGCCACCCTTAGATATAGAATATTTTTTTTTAATTTGAATGGGACTACTAGTGAGGTACCCCAAAGAAACAATCATCGAAATTGATTCACAGATGTCCGAATAATCGCACAAAACATACGTAACGTACATACACAAAAAAAAAAAAATACAGATGAATTCTCCTCTCCTCCTTTTTTGAAGTTGGTTAAGACGAGATGAGATACGGTAAACAATACATTACTTTATAGTTATTGTAACGAATTATCACTTGTTACAAAGTTGGAGGTAACCAAGCTAATAATATAAGCATTACTGAGTTCCGGCTTTGTACGGGTGCTAATGGGACTGCAGGCTCATCAGTCTTGTCAACGGGTCCAGTGGCAATGTCCCTCAATTATTTGCGATTTATTGCTGTGAGTGGCACTGCAACTGTAATGGATAGGCGTGTCACTTACCATCAGGCCGTACTTGTTCGTCTCGTTATTTAACTTTTGTTTGAAAAATAGTGACGGACAATAAAAATAAAAATAAACTTCTTGATAGTCGTCTTCATAAAGTCACAAATTCATTTAGAAGGCAAAGCATAGGCTTCTATATTAACATTTCGTTTCATATTTAAAATTGCCATTCACGAGGTTTAAAACTATAAGGAAACGAAAACTTAATATTAAAGGTTAATATAGCTTCTTCGTACTTGAACGACAAAAATTCATGGTAGTGACCTTCTTGCAGGTAGTCTCGATGTATGGTATAAATAATATGGTAAATGATAAATGTGTACAGATGTTTATTTACAAAGAGCAACTTTATAGAGTTTCTTGCTTATTCTTCTCAGGGGAATTTGCCTTACGATTAAGCAGTAGAGTTTAATACTGTGTGACGGTTTCGAGTGCAAGTTGCTTACCTACGAAATAAAGATTGTGTCACTTTGACTTTGATACGATAATGCCAGATTTCTTCCCCACCATTAAAATGTATACGTTATGTATGAATGATGACGAACGCGGTGTCCAATGGTTTCACCGTAGGCGCTCAATGATTCCCTGTGGGATCAATTTGGGTAATGAACATTTCTAAATGGATTCTGGTCTGTGTTTTCTGGGCAGTGTCTGTTGCTCTGGTACCCAATTATAAGTAAATAAATATAAATGAATAAATATTATTCAGCGTCACTTACATTGTTCTGATCTCACAGTAAGTAGTTATGGTAATCGGAAACCACGGTGGTACTACAAACAACCAGACCCGAGACAATATAGAAAAATTAATTTCTACATTGACCCGGATGAGGATCTAATTGAAAACCGGTGTGTAAGCCACTTGACCACGGAGGCCATTCTATAGTACAGGGATTGCTCCATGAAACCAGGTAATGTATGTGGTTGTCTAGCACATTAACATTAATATGATGATTTAAAATTGGTGTAAAATTCTTAGCTTTGAAGGTTGTGTGAGATTCGTTCATATTGTTGCAACAGTATACAGAACTCACAGATGTTCTTTATCCAGAGACATATAGAAGAATACATATAGTATCAAACGTCTCCTTCCTTATTGTCTTACTTAACCAGTCCCAATGGATATCTTCATTAGTGACAGAGAGATAACATAAAATACCTATTTATATTTGCCAAGTTCGAGGAAACAAAGTCCATTAGTTTTATTATATTTTATATGGCAATCATCGAGTTCAGAACAAATTGCAAGAAAGTCTTTAATCGGCGTATTATTCGAATCCACGATAATAAAGAAGAAAGCTGATACGTTCAATATCACGAACGCAGTGTAGCTATTTTTCAGTAAAGCATGTTCATTTCTCGGTAAAAAAAATGGTCGTCGAACATAATATTTCTTTTTTATAATATCAAGTGACGGGACGAATAAGTCGTGCGCCTGATGGTAAGCTGCACGTCTGTCCATAACAGTTGCAGTGCCACTCAGAGCTTTAAATCGCCTAGATCTGAGAGGCACTGCCACGTCCCTCGTCACCCTGAGACATATGTTAACAAGTCCCATATGCCTGTAACTTCACCAGCACCCTTAACTTTCGAAACTGGAACACTGTAATGCTGACGTTACTGCTTGGCGGCAAGACCAAGTAAGGTGACAATACTTCCCGTACGAAATCGTTCAGGTCGACTGTTACTAAAAGTAATGTAGTGTGGAAACATCCTTTCACCACAATGGTAAACATTACAGCATATGCCATAGATACGATATAATGAAGAAGAGTACAACTGTTATGGCTAGGCGAGATGCTTACACCATGCGCACGTTTAATCCATCCGCACACATCACTCACAAAAAAGTACCACGGAAAAATTTAAGGTATATAATTGTTTAACATTGTTCATCTTTGGAATGATTATGAAAAAAATGCGATTCTATCATGGTTTGGTGTCCCTTATTCTGAGAAGAGACATTGGCATTATAAAAATCTGTACAAAGGGGCGTGCAAAGAGATTTTTTTTACCACTATTACGAACGTCCCTAAGAAAAGCCCACCCGCCCTTGATATCTGTCGTATTAAGACCGTTAGGCCATCACGTTTGTCTCTTTCTCGAACCTGGTATAGGAATAGGCTCTCTCCTGGAGTGTTTTATGCTACATAGGGTTTTTCATGAAGAGAGTAAATAGAGATCTCAAAAGTTGGCAACGCAGAGATAGGTTCTCTGGTGATACCAATGTTTATGGGCAACGATGACAACCACCTAACAAGTGAATCATCTGCTCATATGCCTCCAATTTTACATTAAATAAAAGAGAAACTAAAACGATCTGAGATATAAAATTCTAGATATTTTAAGAGTTGGGTGAAAGAAAGTCTTTCGACATATAGTAGGCTTTGACGGCGTTACTAAAAATCAACTTACTGCTTAAACCTTCACTAGAAGCTATACATTCACTGTATCGTTCGATACACATCTGGTCGCAGGTCGTTCACATAGCTCCGAAAGTGAAACATCTAAAACCAATATATTCAGCGGATGTTACACGTGTAACCTTAATATATTAAACGTTACGTTTACGGTTCCGCTTAAGTTTTGGTAATTTCCGTTTAGATCATCTTACGGAAAACTTTTTCTTTTAAGTTTAGACGATACTTCTATGTTTTTTGTTTCACATTCTGAGTCAAAATGATAGATGTGTTCATAGTGTTCAAATGTATCTGAATATTCATTAAAAATCCACCTAATATAAAAGACAGTAAAGTGCACATTTGTTTAAAAATAAATTACAGGATAGCTCAAAATCGTTGAGATCTCGTTAGTTTTAAAAATGTTTAGACACGCTCCGATCGTGACATGGATTGTACAGATTTATAAATAATCTTAAAATTAGTTGTTATTAATTTCTTGTTGTTTAAAGTGACTTACGTAATCGTTTTTTGCATGTGGATAAGCAAATCCACACAAGTCGTATATTCACAACAACAGTGAACATGATTGACAGCTCCTTGGCCAAAAAACCTCAGGTATGCAGTTTTATAAAAAGCGGAATTAACCCGGCTGAAATTGCTTGTAATAGTGATTGAACGTTGTTTTTATTGACTGTCTAAAGTATCGATATAAAATTCGAGAACTAATATGAAACCATTCTTTTTTAGTTTTTTTTTATGTCAAGTTCCAACGGAGTAGGTTGAGGTAGTATTGATAAGTGAGAAGGAGATGTTCTACATTGGAAATGCTATAATAAATCTGGGTTCAGAAAACCAGAAAGACCGAAGATGATATGGACAAATCATATCGCTAAACATCTGAGAAGTTGGCATGTATGTGAAAACGACTTGGTTAATGGGACTAGAAGGTCCACTAAAGGCCATTATTAAAGGAGACTGGTTCTCGTCTGGGCGTTTTGTGTTGTTTTCCGTTGCTCTGGTACTCATCAACTCCCTTGTTTGAGACTAAGTAATTGGTGTAGTACACAAGACCTTAAATAGTCGACTAACCACAACTGAATTCAGATTGCTGCTTGTATACAAAACGCAGCGTTTCAGAATACTGCGGTTTGAACTAAGCATACAGCGACGAGCAGAGCAAGCAAAATTTAAACTTAAACATTTTTGTGACGTTAGAGATAAACACTTTATTCACGTTGTTATGCTCTGCTCGTCGCTATATGCTTAGTCCAAAATGGTATTATTCAGCTATATTGCGTTATTGCATAAAAATAAAAGAAACAATAGAAAAGGCAAATATGGTTCTACCAGGCAAGACGATGAGTAAGATCAAAAGCGTCGACTCAAGCAGTTGTTGCAATTAATGACCGAAATTGTATTTCCAAGAAGTTATGAATAATGGCTTTCGAAGTGTTAGTAGGTCATTGGACTTTCAATAATTTCGAGTTATAATACTGCATACTACAATTTATTTAGAGATATTGTCGTACATGACTGAAAACTTTACAAAACTGGTTTGGAGATTTGATCCCTGCAACGTGATTTTGGATGAATGACGATCTTAGGGAGAGGTCTATGTCCGGTAGTGATCTTTTTTTAAAAAAATAAGTGAGCATTTGACCTCTATCTCACCTGATAGAAAGTTACTCTCATAGTCGACGAAGGACCCTACATACATAAATAATGCCTATTCACTCTCATCTCGCTTTGAAAAGACCCATTATTATACCGTTCAGAGAACAAGTCTGCAGACAGGGAATTCCTCTCCAAAGCCGCTCGCTATATAAATGTGGAAGTTAAACGTTTCGTGCGAATCCTTGAAACATCCACAAAAGAGGGGTGGAATCCCAGTCTACGTCTATGACGGAAAGGGGATGGTGGAATTAAATCGTGCAATTCCCTCGCACATTCTTCTGTAGACTGCCAATAAGCAGATAACTTTACGGTGTGTTCAAGGCTCTATTCATCTCTACTAATTCCGAATCACCTATAATCCTTTAGGCACGCTTTTCAAGTCAATCCAAGGCAGCCAGACGGTATTTAACAGAATCATACAGGTAGCAGCAGTGCTCCATACATGACCAGACTTGTGCTTGGTAGTTGAAGCATCTGTCCCCATGTTGAGCGATGATGAACATGAGTCTGTTATTGACATCAATAATTTAAGTTATTATCGAAAGACATGAACTTGAAAAAGTTTCATAACACTCCGCGAGGCCATTCTAAACTTGCCATTGGCAATGCTCACTTTCTTAGACAATCGAGTGCATACGAAAACACTGAAAAGGCAATTTTAAACAGACACAATTATGTTTTCGTAAACAAAGCATGTAAACAAACGTTACAAATGACAAATGAAGCACTTTCACTGAAGCCGAGAATAATAAAAGAAAAGTAGAAGCGACGGTGCGTAACAACTTGATGACGTATTGGTTGACAGCACCTGAGCTCTTGTTACTATGGTTTTTTGCGAATGAATTTTATCTCAGAATGTTTTTCTTGTCATTTCTTGTATCTTAATCTATTTTCATAGTCTAAAACAAATTGAACTTCAGTAATATCAGAATCAGTACTAATTAATTACACATGTGTCATGTTCGAAGTAAGAGGTGGTGGTGGCTTAGTGAGAGATTGATGATACGAATGCCTGTGGTGGCATGTACTTATGACTAATTTCTAAGTTGCGTACACTTGTGATTGTTTCGAAGGAATATCGCTCTTTAACAGTGCAGGTTTGACGAAACCTGCACTTCAAAGAAGGTTCACAACTTTGGAAAACGTGTAAACTGTAAAAATCTCCAACCCGCACTACGTCAGCATTGCCTAAATACGATCGCCAGACGAATAGTTGATGATAACGAAGTAAAAAAAAAACATCTTATTAAGTCGTTTAAAATTTACATACTCGTGATAAATGTACAGCATAATCACGTCTGACCACTGCAGTCAACTAACACTAGGTATATTTAACTGTAATATGACCGCGTTATATTAAACCTATTGAGGTTACGCAGACAAGTGGTATAAATCTCTCACCGATGTTTTTCATGGACTTGCTAGTTAAAGTCTTGGTTTAGACATTAAACGGTTCAAAATAAATGTTCGATGATTAAAATAGCGGAAACAAATATTTTTTTAGTTTATTGATATATCACCACTTCTTGGATACAGGAAGCAGGAAAGAGAAAGCGAGGACGTTCAAGGATGAGGTGGAAAGACAAGTTTGACGAGTTCGATGGAAAACGGGAAGGATATGCCATTGAGGAATGGAGCAGGAAAAGGTTGATCTTTGCCCAGTAGCGTGAGAGTGCAGACTATTGCAATTTTGTTAAATACACTGTCAACAGCAAAGCTCTAAAGTAACAAGAAAATAGAAGAAACCTTTGTATAAATGTAGTTAATGATACAATTTTTTATTTAAAATTTATAGACTGATTATGTAATTTTTAAAATAATTGCAACTAAATATTTTGGAGATAAATTCTCCAAGGACCTAAATATTGTTTGCCTTGTGCCAGCCGCCTAGAAGTAAAATAACCGCCAGCATAAGTAATATAGAAAAAAAAAACTCAAAATGACCATTAAAAGGATCTCAAGTAATAGTACGTTAAGTCAAAACCATTGTAACGTGAGCAGCTACCGTGGGACCGACAGGTTTCCTGGTCATTGACCGAGCACCCTTCAGGACTTTCTTTCGGTCCTTCGAGCCCGATAAAAAATGAATTGCTTGATAACCGGTTGGCTTCAATTTCTTTTTGTGTGATTACGATGCTATTTGTAGATACTGAATATAATTTTTTATTAGTTTTCTTTACAATGTTCGATAGTCTTATTAGAGGTGTCCAGATAGGCTTAGTTACGATCTAGTAACTTAAGACTTTAAGAGTGTTTTTTATTACTATTTTTTCTGACAATTTAAGTATGATACTGCAGCACCTATGCGCATTGATGCAAGTTGATATCTTAGATAATCAAGAAAATCTTTTAAGTCATGATCAATAATCATTAAATTATTTATTATAGCACATGTCCAATCATTGGACGTGGTAATACATTAAGTTACTATAACCATTTCAGACGTCTGAATTCTGATTACGCATCGAAATTTCTTATTGATCAGCATTTGTACTTCTAGCATAGTCCTTGAAGGTACTCTTGGTAAAAAATTGCTGTTACTGGATACACCCAAGCTTCTATACAATAAAATACGCGTAACCCGTAATCAATCGAACAAATAAACGTTCACGATTCACATGGTTGTTACATCACGACACAATGACAATGTTTTAGATACAATAGAAGGTGTGACGTTGACCAAAAATGTTTAACAATTGTATTCTAAATCCAATGAGATATGGATTTAACTTCTTTGATTTTCAAATTCCTATCAAGACTGAAAAGTAGATTGACTTGTGACATCATTGTTACCGTTGTCGGTCATATTCTCTATTATTTAACGTTGCAAGCGTCAAAATCTTATCTTCTAGGTGATAAGTGTTATGAGGCCTACTTTCAGAAATTGACGATGTAATCGACAATCTCCTCACAAAATTTCACATGGGCCAATAGTAGAAAAAGGGGTCATTTACTTAACACAAACAAATAATGAGGATAAAATATTATCACACATGTTTCCAATACATAAAGGCGGGTGGAGAATGTTAATATCGTAGAAGTTACACTGAAAAATATTGACTTTAATCAAGTTAGCCTTTCAAAATACTTAAAATGGTAGCAGCAATCATTGAAGCTGTTGCTGTAATAAAATGTGCTTCATAAGGCAACAAGATTTTTGATCACCTTAAACAACATCTTGTTTACTTCAATAAGATTGTTTTTCAATGTGCGTACAGTTGTATTACAGACAATTTTAATGTGGTCTGCTTTGCTTGTATCATACCTTTAAACGTTTTAACAATTTATTTGTCTCAAGCTGTATGTATTATAGGAATTTCTATTAAAATCTACCACAATGTGTGCATTATTATTCTTCGTACCATTTTTTATATTCTTAGCATCATAAAGCACCTTTTCAAGAAATCTTTCTTTTGTTTCAACCTGCAAATCAGTGAGAAATGAACCTTTGTCCTTGATTTTGTCCTCGGCAGAAACAGGTTTTAAGATGTGCCGTGAAACCAAAG
This sequence comes from Hyposmocoma kahamanoa, assembly GCF_003589595.1. Lineage (NCBI taxonomy): Eukaryota > Metazoa > Arthropoda > Insecta > Lepidoptera > Cosmopterigidae > Hyposmocoma > Hyposmocoma kahamanoa. Next base: position 3,171,711 of record NW_020653344.1, read on the forward strand.
TACAGAGAGCAACAAAAGATTTTATTTCTCAGGTAAAGAAATTGCTTAGTGTGAATACGTTTGCTGCAATTGATATTGGGGCAGATAACAAGCAATGTTATCGAATATTGACTAACGTCATATCATTTGTTGATTTACCCCGAAGCTAAGTAATTAAACTTTGCAAAAATTTAATCGATTGGGGTCAGGTTCAACAATTGTCAACCTCAATGGCCAAGTGGTTAACACTGCGATTACTGAATGAGCGGGTCAGAGACGACCTTTTCTGCATTAATCCTGGTCTTGTTGTTTTGGGTAGTGCCTTGAAAATTCCATTGCTGTGGTATGAGTACCTATATTACTGGATCTCACTATGAGTAGTGAGATCAAGGAATTGGCGTGGTGTATAGGTACTCAAATTGGGGTGCACGAATGGATCCTCCCCGCACCACGTACCACCCCTTTCCTGTACGCCTGGCGCTCCCTGGACAATAATCGGCGAGTACCTTATACCTATTGGCAGATCCTATCACCACGACGGCGAGCATTACAGTGTATTCCATCAATACTAAAACAACATCGACAAGAAAGTCAATGTCTTCCCTAAATTAGCACAAATAGACATAAAGAGTAACGTTAGCTGTAGTACGAGCGTTTTGTCCCAGGCAGTCATTTTCATCCATCTAATTCAGCCTTAACAGATATTTCAGTTTTAAACATCTCATTACTTTGCTTTATATGAAAAAATTAACATCTTGCTTCATATCCTGAACAAATTAGATAGTTAATGCCTTATAGTCATATCAATTATACCTTTACTATATTATATTTATAAAATTCGTTTAGTAAGCTTTCACGATATTATAAGTAAATCAAACTATTTCGAACTTGAAAAGACGTTTATTTTTCGCATATAAACTCCTTTACCACAGACCCATAAACATGCCTGCGCAGGAGTTGATGCGCTGGTGATAATTGGTTTTGAACCTGAAGGCGATTCTTCGTCTCTGTCTGACTAACAAATGGACCTCATAAAGCAAGGAGTGTGCTGAATTTACAGATATTTGAAATTAATAATTTTATTGATGTGAAAATTAACACGAAGAACGATCGAGGAAGAGAGAGTAAGTTACACAAATACGATTAAAATGATGGTGTATGTTTAAAAAGGTCCAGAAAAGTTTAGACTATTGAAAATTATTTACGAGGAGCAACAATGACTACTAAAATGAAATCACCAACATTTAAAATGATGCTGAATACAAGTATGAATAATTTATATAAATCGTTGCGTACTTGGAAGGTCTGCAGTCTTGATGGTGATTTATCACTGTTTATACAAACCCTATCATATAAATAACGTTTACTATGAGAGGCCTTCAAAAATATCGAATATAAGTCCATTGATCCATAATAATTGTTTTAATTATATAGAGATATGGTAGCCTACTTCCAGAACAATTTCTTATCAATTGAGAGGTAAACGGTTCGAATCCCTGAGGCCACTTAAACATACTAAAAATCTCAAATACAGAATCATAGATACAACTACGTATTCTTCTGCAAACACACAAATATCGCTACATATGCAAATTTCGGCCATTCGCTAACATCATTATATCTATGAAAAGAGATTTATTTGAGTGTCAGTTTATTTTAGATAATATGGGTTCAGTGGCTTCAGTTCTCATACTATGGTCAATGGTCCTTTATTTTGTTTATTCCTTAACGAAGCGCTACATGGAGGCGGAAGATGGCCGATACCTTTAATATATGATCCACTATAAACGTTTACTAAGATTCCAAGTATCTCCAATTAAACCTTAATTGGTCTTCTTAAGGCAAGTTTATTTAATGCTAAAGGCTTTTTATTCTACGGCTTTGGATATACTTACTATATATGTCCTACCTGGTTTCCGCTACAGCGACTGCTATTGTGTAGAATTAGAGCTACGGTTGTTTGCTCTTTCATGTGCCCTTAGATGGCTACAGTAGCCAAACTTATTGGTAAATGTTCACAAACAGTGGCGACACGTAAGGATACCGTCAACATAGTAATAAAAGATGGCTGCAGGTGTCTTAGCCTTGAGAGCATCACGTTTCGCTTTCAAGTCTGACAGTCTCTGCTCCACAAATTTTGTCACCTGAGTTTTCACAAAGTACCTCCACCCAGAACGGCAACTCGACTGCATCTCCCACCTCGAGGGGTCAATGTTGCAACTTTTCATGTGTCTTTCAGAACATCCTTGTATCTCAAGAACTGGCCGCCTTACTTCCGCTTGCCATTCTGGAGTTCAGAAAAGAAGATACGCTTCGCAACTCTCGATTCAGACATGCGCGAGACGTGTCCACATCAACGTAGCTGACGCCGCATTAAATATCCCTTAATGCCGAAGACATTCGCTATATACTTACTATTGTTATTGTAGTCCCATATTTGACATTTCATAGGGGATAATGCAAATCCGTATGTAGTATTGGTAAATGGTGCGTATCTGCACCAAACCAACTTTTACTGGAGAGGGATATGACGTTACTATTTGTTATTTCAATGACGTCTTTCATTTTTGCACAGTAAGCATTAATTTATGTTGTCTACGGATACATAACAATAGATTAACGTGAATCACTCTAATTTGGTTGCCACTACATTTACGCGAATTTGTTTTGGCCACTGCATTACCGAAATGGAAACACATAGTCAAAGGTAGTTGTGCGTAATTGCACAATTCCCGACGATTAACCAAACGACTCATATGATTAGCTTTTTTATGATATCAAGTGACGGAACGAACAGGTCGTGGTTGTAATGGAAAACGACACACCTATCCATAATAGTTGCAGGGTCATTTAAAGCTTCAAAACGCAAAGATAAGAGGCGCACTGCGCCTGACACCTTCAAAAGTAAAGTTGACAAGTCCCATGTATCTGTAATTTCAACAACACGTCAATACTGGAGTGCAGAATATTCAGGTTACTGTTCGGTGGCAGAAATAGATATGGTGATAGCACTTCCCTGGCCGAACTCTTTCACAAGGAGCTCTACTGCTAATTTGGTTGTTTTTTCAAATTCGTTACATCACTTTAATATTGATTGTGTACTCTATTGACCCTTTTTTTCATTATAATTAATTTTTTGAGAAGGAAAATTGGCGGTTCCAAATTTTATGTTTTATTTCATATATTAAGCCAAATTGTAACTAGGAATATACAAATGTATTTTTAATAAAACAAGTATATTTTTTTTGTAACGGATTGTCAGTGCACATAGATTACATTTTTTTATAGAATTAGAAAATGCACAAGTTATACAATTCAATAAAGAAATCTGTAAACAGGGAATTCTACTCTAGTAGCTTAAATAAAACGTGGAAGCATATCGCGTCATATGAATCCTAGGAATGTTCATAACATAGGGGTGGGACTCCAGCCTACTACTATTGATTCCAGTACCCGGTGATTGAAAAGGGATGGTGGAAATAATTCATGTAATTCCATCGCAACCTCTCCTTTAGAATACAAATAAGCTAGCAACTTTACGATATTGTTCAAGGTTCTGCAACTTCGCCTTCTAAATCCGAGAAAACTTAATTTAGCCAATCAACGCGGAACTAATTCACAATTATATCAAAAAAGCTATTAATTAATAAAAATTTTAATGTAAATAAATATTCGTAGAAAACTAAACATGTCTATAATAATATTATTAAATCGTAACTCTCTCAGAATCTCGTTTGAAAGTGGAATTAAACATGAAATGTAAATAATCTTCAAAATGATAAAATTCTGTTCCTCGACTAAATTTCACCTTTGACGATGACTCGAGTCTTGTGACACTTTCTCGTTTCCGTATTGCTTAGAGATTTTTTGCTTTTATTGGATTCTGATACTTGTGGTATAGCCGGAAATAGGATAACAGTGTTTTGTTTATTAATTAATTTTATGATAATTTTTACACTCGTAAATCAGTATTGGACTCTCAAAATGTTATGAAATAAAAAAAATCTACATTTATCTACTGTCAACACAGGTTATACATGTCAAATTCTGAATTGGCAACACTTGTGATGTAAAAGGCGTCTTTGTATATATAATCAAAATTAATGAAAAAGCGAAGTAGCTTTGTCTGTTACATTTTCGCGCCTAAACCGCTGAACCAATGTTGATAAATATTGATAGAGATAGATAGGACTCACGAGAAGGATACGGGTTAATTTTTCTCACAGAAATAAATCTTAAGAGTGTATTACCAATACGGTTCATTTTGAGAGGCAGAGTCACGGGCTTTGTTTAATAATTTTTGGGAATCGTCTTTTTACACCGCATAGTTAATCAGTATAATATACTCAATTTTACCATGTATTTTTTCCGTGGTGATAGATTCGACATTTTCACTGTAATGCGGAACCAACCAAAGCTATTTGAGTTTGTATAGATTTTTCCATCATCGTCATCTTTATATCAGCCGGAAGACGTCCACTGTTGAACATAGACCTCCCAAAAGATTTGCAGACTAGCCGATCGAACGCGACCGTCCTTACCAGGTCATCCGTCCGTCTAGTAGGCGGCCGTCCCACTGAACGCCTTCCGGATCGTGGTCTCCATTCGCGAACGTTTCTGCCCCAACGGCCGTCAGAGCTATGTGCCCTGTCCACTGTTACTTCAACTTGCTAATCCTTTGAGCTATGTCGGTGACTTTCGTTCTTCCACGGATCTCCTGATTTCTGGTTTGATCACGTAGAGACATGCCGAGCATTGCTCGCTCCATAGCTCGTTGAGCAACTTTGAGCTTTTTTATGAAACCCATTGTAAGTGACCACGTCTCATAGCCGTAGGTCATCGACTAGATCATACACTCTTAAAGGAGGTGAAATAGTGGATGAAGGTTTGTACGGAGAACCTATGAAAATTAGTGTAGTACAATGGATTACTAGAATTACTTATTCTACGCAGACGAAGCCGCGGACACCAGCTTGTAATAAATATGGGTACGTATTTTCATGTCACGACGTGTGACGTGTATTGTGACAGTGTGTGACACATCAGGCATATCGAAGCTACCGGTAGTTTTTTGTGTCACGCAGACTAGCTTCCGCTGTGGCTTTCCTTACCTTTTCTCCTATGGGAATTCAATGGTATATAAATGTGTGAACGGTATTTTAATACATGTAGGAAATTGCGCTTCCTACACAAAGCTTTGGTTTTAAAAAAAGCGTGAGGCGCTCATTATACTTTCATGGTAATTACAATGGTGTTATGAGATGGTATGCAGACTGTTACCTCGTCAAACATAGAGTGATAACCAACACGTGTCACTGCCGAACATAGCTCTTTCCTAAGAAGAATACATACAGGTTTCATCGTGTTATTTTCTATCACCGTTGGAGAGAGATTTAGTAATAAAAGTACGTAGGGATGTGAACCGTCTAGTCGGGCCACCGAGGTCGAGCAAGAATCAAGGAAGTATTAACTCCAATTAAAATTGTTAGTTACGAAATCATGAAAGTTTTCACATCTATAAAGGTCAATTACTTTTTTTTATAGATATGCGGCTTCCTGGGGAGAAGTTTGTCTTATAGGCCTTGTTATATAAATATACTTTCAGAACCAGGGAGATACCAAGTACAAGTCATACGCCTGGTGGTAAGCGACATGCCTGTCGTGTCGTGTGTTACCGTTGCAGTGCTGCTCAGAACTCTAAACCGCAGAGATCTGAGGGGTACCGGCACTGCGCCCGTCACCTCGAGACATAAAATTTGAGTCTTATTGTGTACCTGCAATTTAACCAGCACCTTACTCTTCAAAATTGGTACGCAGTAATGCTCAAATTACTGCTTGGCGGCAGAAATAAGTAAGGTGGCAGTACTTAAAAAATAATATTTAACCATCTGGCTGTCACACTGCCGTATGTGTATTTCAATAACGCGACCATTTAAAACAGCCTTTAAGTGCACGTAATAAAAACCACAAAAACCTCAACTATGTTAGCGCAATTTATCATAAAATTGCCTACAGAATGTAGGACATACCTGGCATTAGGACATACCTTGGTATTATGCAAAGTATAATGAATGTATAGAGTTCTTAAGTAGCTGATGGCCTTAGGATTGCAATTTACATCTCTACGTTACTTCTCGTGGATGATAATTCTCATAACTATGGGATACTGTAGACTCATTGCGTCGTTCTGTTATTGTTTTGATCTCGTTGAATTTTTCTTTCTTACTGTGTTTTGTAAACTATTTTCATTATTTATAAGAATTCGATATGGTGACAGGCAGAGGCGGCTCGTCCTAAGGAGCGCTGGCGCAGTGAAGTCCCACTCCTATCCAACCCACCAAAATAAATTTATTAATTATGCTTTCATATCATATTAGTAGCCGCAGTATTTTTTTTATTAATGAACGACAAACACACAATTACGTTTTTATCTTTCTCTTTAATATAGTATAGCATACTGACCCTTGAGTGGAGCGCTTCGTGGTGCGCTCCTATGAAGCGACATTGTTTACAAAGTTCAGTTTTGAATTCTATGAGGGCGAAAGAGAAATTTCTTAACGGCACGACACGTGAAACAAAAGATTAGTATGAGGAAATTTAGACATCTTTAGACATTAGACAGGTGCTCCACGTAAATAAGCAAACCGTATTTTTTTCGCACGCATTTTGTTGTGGTGTAAAATGGTTGTAAAAATTATTATTATTCAATCGTTGTTAAGTCGCGTAGTGTTTAGTGTCATTATTTAAAATGGAATACTATAATGAGAGTTCCATGTTTTATTAAAAAATGTATAGGTAAGTAAACTCCCTCTGAAATCTCCCACGAGCCGCCTCTGGTGACTTATATCAAAGTAATACTGTCTTCTTTATCACAACTAACGTAATCGACATTTTTAGCAAAATGAATAATAATAGTGATAATAACATACACACACTTATAGCCTCGCACTAGAGACACCCTGTAACGCAGGTATCATGGACACACATAAACACCCAAACTCACGAGAGAAATAAATGTAGGCCGTACAAATATTTCTCCCCGTCCGGGATATAAGTATCCCAATTACCTGTAATACAAAGTATGACTTAATAGCTACGTATAATAATAGCAGGAAACCGGTAATTAATAATAATAGAAGCTAATTATGACTAACAATAACAGAATACCTATAGGGTCAATGCTATTATCCACTTGTATAACCACTTCTACACGGGACGTAACTGATACGTTGGATTGTACTTCAAAATTACCATTAAAAGCAAGTTTTGAGAATAAGGCAAAATAGGTTTAAAAACATAACGTACGTAGCATTATACTTATTATACAAAACAAGGCTAGCACACGAAGGGGTCGGGCTCGGCCTGCGGCGCGTGGTCGGGCTTAAATTGCGGAGTGTGCTTATTCTCTTCAATGACACAGCGGATAGTACTATGAGCAATTGATGAGGAGGTTCTGGGTATTGTCCTCACAGTTCTTGTTATTCTGGTATTCATAGTACAGGTAATTCCCTAATTTGTGACCAGACATTTGGTGTGATTGTTTGGCAAAATTTTACAATGTAATTTTAAGAAGGACGGCTGAAAAGTAATCTTCCTTATGCTGAAATAAATGACGATTGGAAGATTATTTTAAATCCTGTGACGGAAATACTATACTTATATTATATACTATATCATACTCTATACTAATACTTAAATTTTTTAGTAGAAAAGGACACCAATTACAATTATTTCATTAAAAATAAAACCGAATTCAAAAGTTAGCTCCGCTTGCGCTGTATACGTCATCGTGGTCACGGCAACGTAAACCGAAATGCATAATATAGAAGTCCTCATCAAAATAATAATATGAGACCAAACACAAAGTAGCTGCGGTATACCTATGAGGTGTTCCTCTCATCTGTCTGCCATTTCCATCATTAGATCAGCTCTAGGCTACTAGTACTTTCTGACATATTGTCCATGAATAGCGAAATATGATAAATAAAAAAGTGAGTCTAAAATTAAAAAAAAAAACAAGCGCGCGACACCAGTGTCCAGTATCATTCTTTAATTAGAGACAATCAAAGGGCTCAATTTATATTTCGGCGGAATGTAACGGAAGTGAATTTTTGCAACATAGCATAATGAACTTTATGGTCAGTTGGGTAACGTACAAACTAAATAGATACAGGCATAGATAGTTTGTGCGTTACACTGTTGATCATAAAGTTTATTATGCTATGTGCAATATAGTTACAAAACATCGCGTCCATTCCGTTCCGCCACTTTATAAATTGAGCCAAAGAGATAACTTTTCAGCTTCCCGTCCATTGGCCGTTATTTTTTTCATGTACGTATGTAGCAAAGCACTAGGTGAATTAATATTATCGAGGTATTTATTGCTTTGCTCACCGATTTACTAATTCCCTATATTGTTTGGTCTTGTTTCATAGTAGTATCGAATACAGATGAGCAGCACAAAAATATTGGTGTTCTTTTGAAACTAACAGGGAGCGAAAGAGATGCGATAATAAGATTTTGAAATTTGTCAAATTATTATTATTTTGTGATAACAAGTGGCGGGGCGAACAAGTCATGCGCCTGGATGATATGCCTGTCCTGGCCTGTGCCTGTAATTTCGCCAGCACCCTCACCCTTCAAAACCGATACGCAGTACTGCTCACATTACTGCTTGGTGGCAGAAATAAGTAAGGTGGCAGTATTTCCCTAGACGAACTCTTTCACAAGAAGCTAGTAGGGCTACTACCACCAAAGAATACATGCGTAGCATTTTTTGTATATTATATAAACACTATAAGTATTTGTTATATGATTAAACGTAAGATACGTAACATTTCAAGATTTTTTATACCTGTGAAGATGTATGTTGGAATAAGTACCTATAATTTTTATGAGGTAACTTTTCATTTCAAGAATTTTCTATTACGATTGACGAACTTAATTGGCTTGTAAATACTATAGATCTTATTACCATGGTACTAGAATTTGGAATAGACGTCACTTAATAAAGTAATCCGAAATAGATTGGTCTCGACAATGTTTTAAAGTCCATAAGCATTAAATACATGAGAAAATTTTTGCAATAAGTGCCTCTACTAAGAAATTTTGTGAACTTGTTCTTAAATATAACAATCAAAAACCATCAACTCCGTGAGAATAAACTTTAATTAAAAAAACTAAACAAATGATACATTAAACTAGTTAATGACAAATCTTACCGACACGTGAGAAATCATCCGACCTTGTAACACGAAATGACAGATTGTCATTAACACAACAATGTCACTACTGTCAACTGTCACAGCACAGGACACAAGTCACAGAGAGAACACACTGCAAAAGGCCGCGAAAAAGAAATTAAGCGGTCGCGATTGGCCAGTGAGGAACGTTCGAAATTCAAATGGGCCTACGTAGTCGGTGCGCACGCGTGTGACAGCGACAAGTGTTTGACGCACACTGAGTGAAGCGGTTTCTCAAATGACTGGTTGTTGAAGAGCCTTCTCCATTCACATTATCGAGTGAAATGTAGGTGCTCGTTTGGATTATCATCTTTATGCTGTGTCCATAAAACATATATTATTTGCAGCACGTTTGGTGTTTATTACATTTCGGTTTGAATTGAGTCGAATTGCCACCTCAGTCGCCTTTGCATGCGCGCGAGTCGAATTTTTTGCGGTGTTTCGTTTTAGTTTATTTTCCATAGTTATTATTGAAAAGATTTAAAATTTAAAATTAGACTTTTAAGGCGGTTGAAATATTTTCACATTTAATATTTGCGTGTTTCATTCTTCTACTTCATTTAAAATTGTTTTCTAAAGGTATTTATTTATTTATAGGATCAATGACAGAGTTACAAAAACATAAGCAATTATTAAGATAAGATTTACAAAACACACTGCAGAGACTTGCAAAATAATAATTTTGTAATTAATGGAGCCATTATTATTAGTTCCAAGAACCAAGAAATTTTAATTTTACGTTGATGTCTTTTGTACTGCGATCTTGTTACCGTGAAAATATGATGGAAAAAAATGTATTTCACAAGCAAATCAGTACTACCAACTCTTAACGGATAAATATTTTGTAAATGGTCGAAAATTTCAGTGCCTCAGTGAAAAACGGAATAAGAAGAGTTATGCGCTTTTGTTTTAATTGCATCATTGGCTTCAGCGTGTCCGATTACATAATATATCAAAAGGACACGTCTCTAGCAGTCTTCTAACATCGTTTTTTATATTATTGGACTAAGAGCATAAGTCACTGTTTCTAATGCCATAATATTAGTTATCGGGCATTGTTTATGAGTCTAAAGGTACAAGTGTTCTCGACTCAAAAAATATATTTAAGTTTAACGAATAACTACAAATATACTGTTACATAAAGACACTTTTCGTGTTATTCCATAATGACGGGGGAAAAAAGTAGGATTAAAAGCGACTATTCCCTTATTTTTTTTGTATATTTTTGCCTATGGTGCGTTCGTTCTTGTTTTTCTGCTTAGCTAGCCTGATTTTCCCGCTACTCCTTAACACCAAGTTTAAGCAAGAAATTACGAAGTTATCTCAAAGTCTAATGTACTTTCTTGCTTAAACTTAGGCAATATTCGTGAAAAATTTGCTTTGCGTTTTATAAATCTCAACTTAAGCTGGCTTCTCACGGCCTGTGGTCTCACGGGCAGTGCCGCGCGAAATCGTGCCATCGCACTGGGAGAACAGTGTCGTCGCGTGAGCCAGTGGCGCGAGCACGCCCGAACAAATCGGCGCAGCGTGTCGCGGGCTGTGAAATCACGTGCCGAGTAGGAAGCCGCCTTCAGAACGTACAACTCAAAAAATCCCAGCACATCAAGCTACACATTGACGTATCTTGTTCCGTTGCACTGGAGGCGATTTTCGAACGTTCATCAGGCTACACATTTGTGCCGTTTGAGCCGTTGTCCGTACATAAAGGCATAACTCACTTAACACAGTTACATTCGCATTTGTAATATTAGTTTGGATTGACATAAGTTCCTGTTTTATCAAAACGACAACAAATAATTGGGTTGAAAATAATTTAAACCAGGATCTCTTTGAATCCTGAGGATGATGCTTGTTACAACAACTTGATAGCGTCTTAGAACAGTGTGATTGCTTATTTGTGTTATAATTATAAGTTTGGTGCAAAAATGTATACAGGGCGAAAAATAATCAATAATCGTCCCAAAGTGGTACGTGAATAAAATTATATTCTTATATATAATAAATATATAATTTTGTCAACCGTTGGGCGAATACCTACTTTCTTACAGTTATAATATTTCTATTAATTAACATCTTTAAATTAAAAGTAATAAGTTACATTTCAAAAAATCCGTGGCTTAGTTGGTATAGCTTCTGCCTCGGTATGCAAGAAGACGTCGGTTCGAATCCGACCGGATCGAAGGAATTTTTTCTGAGTGTTCGATCTTTGTATTAATAATTATAACAAACTAGTGGAGTAATTTCACAAAAAATAATTGAATATCAATTCAATAAAAATTTAATTAATACAATACATTTTCATATTTTTATACAATTTCTTTATTTTTACCGCACAGTTTTTTCCATACACATTTTTATTTGCTTGAATAAGTCGCACTATTTCTTTGTTTGTGCTTTTTTTTTTTTTTTTTTTTTATTAAAAATGGACGTACTCTTTACCACTACCTAGCCCTAGAGCAAAGATGAGGTCTACGTTGGTACGAGCTCGCCCAGAAGATGCCTATTCAATCGCACCTTGAAAATATTCGGGTTGTATGTACTCGGAAAAATAGACGCAGGCAGGGAATTCCAGTCACGGGCTGTGCGCATTATAAAAGATGACGAAAAGCGCTTAGTACGTCTTAAAGGAATATCAACCAGGTGAGGGTGATATCCCGCCGTTCGTCTAGATGTCCGATGGTAAAAGGGGGCGGATGGAATGAGCTGGTGGAGCTCATGGGCACACTCTCCGAAGTATAATCTGTAAAAAATCGACAGACCCGCGACCTTTCGCCGATGGGCTAAACTATGAAGTTTATATTCGAGCTCATCGTCTCCAATAAGCCTCCTGGCTCTGCGATCAATCGAGTCAAGAGCCTCTAGTTGGTATTTCGCTGAGCCATCCCACAGGTGACTGCAATACTCCATGCAAGACCGGACCTGCGCTTTATATAAGGTTAAAAGCTGTCCAGGCGAGAAGTATCGCTTCACCTTGTTAAGGATACCCAGCTTCTTGGCTGCAGTTTGCGCTTTAGACTCTATAGAAGCGCCAAAGTTGAGGTTTGCGCTTAATGTCATGCCAAGAAGCTCTAGGCGGTCGGTAACTGGGACAGATACACCCCGAAAAGTAGGAGTCAGATCAAATGGACTCCTTTTTGCGGAAAAAAGACAGGCCTGCTGTCATAATATTAACTCTTTAGTTTCTAATGTCTATTTTGAACTTTACATTTGATAGTCTTTTAGTTCATTGTTGTCAAATATTTTTGTGGAATAAAACCGTTATTCTAAAGGTTTTATCTTATTTATCAATTTATTCCACAAAATGTTATCAGAATAAATAAAATGGAACGGTTTCTGCGTCCCGATAAACTGAACATTGATCCAACCGGTAATTCCGCCTCCAAGGAATGGGAGCACTGGAAGAGGACGTTCGAGAATTTCTTATCGAACTTTACAAAAGAAACAGCTGGTATGAAAATAGACATACTTATAAACCACGTATCTCCAACAATCTTCGCATACATAAGTGAATGTACTACCTATGAAGAAGCCCTAGACATACTCGACAAACTATTCAATAAACCAAAAAATGTAGTCTATGCCAGGTATATACTAGCTACTAGGAGACAAAAGCACGATGAGAGCATTGATACTTATATGCAGGTGCTAAAATTATTAGCGAAAGATTGTCAATTTGGAAAGGTTGATGCTGAAACGAATAAATCCGATAATATTCGAGACGCATTTATTACTGGTCTCAATTCGAGTAAAATCAGGCAGCGATTGCTTGAAAATCTAACTCTATCTCTTGACAAAGCCTATGATCAGGCGAGATCGTTAGAAATGGCGGAGATGAATTCACAGAGTTACGAATCTTCAAATTTGAATGCTGTACAAGGTTCATCAAAGGAAGAAGAATCATCAGCAGCGTCTTTCTTCAAGCGAAAATGTTTCTTCTGTGGGGGTCGCGTGCATCCTAGAAAAGATTGTCCAGCACTCGACTCTACCTGTCAGATTTGTGAAAAAAAAGGACACTTAGCTAAAGTATGTCGTAGCAAGAAACAGACTGCTGCATCAGTAGTCGAAACTGAAAGTAATAAAACTAGTGCTTGTATAATAGCGGCATCGCCGGACTCGCTTAGAAAGGCTACTGTAACGGCGTACGTTCAAGGGATACGCGCCCAAGCATTAATCGATACAGGCAGCTCAATTAGTTTTATGGATGAGGAATTCTTTAATCTCTGTCGTTTAAAAAAGAAACCGAGTAACCAGAGAATTTCAATGGCTTCGACTACTCTTACTTCCAAAGTAGAGGGACAAACTAGCGTCTCTGCCAAAATTGGAGATTATGAGTACAAAAATCTGAATCTACTCATAGTAAAGAATTTATGCGCTGATCTCATCATTGGACATGATATTCTGCATCAACACTCTTCACTAGAGTTTTCTTTTGGTGGTTTGAAGGAACCTATCAAAGTTAATGTATGCAGTGTTGCTGCAGCTACCGTGCCTGCCGTACCACTGTTTTCTAATGTATGTCCTGAAATTAAGCCTGTTGCTATAAAATCGAGAAGACATAGTGAGGATGACAAAGAATTTATAAAAGAGGAAGTCAGGAAACTTTTGGCTGATGGAATAATCGAAGAAAGCACGTCCCCCTGGAGAGCTCAAGTCCTTATCACAAAAAATGTCAACCATAAGAAGCGTCTTGTCATCGATTATTCCCAAACTATAAACAGATATACTCATTTAGATGCGTACCCTCTACCAAACATAGAGGAGCTGGTGTCACAAATATCTAGATATCGTATATTTAGCGCTATAGATTTGCAAAGTGCTTATCATCAAGTTCCTATTTTGCTCGAAGAACGTCATTTTACGGCTTTTGAGGCTTTAGGAAATTTATACCAATTTCTCCGAATTCCATTTGGCGTTACAAACGGCGTCTCAAGTTTTCAAAGGACGATTGATTGGGTAATCCGAAAAGAAGATCTCAAGGGAACGTTCGCTTATCTTGATGATATTACAATTTGTGGCAAGACCCAGCTTGAACATGACAAAAATCTTAAGAAATTCTTGGCAGCTGCCCAGAAATATGGCCTCACTCTCAACAAAGAAAAGAGTAAGTTCTCACAAAACTCTATTAATATTCTGGGTTATAACATAGAAGACAACATTATCAAACCGGATGCAGACCGCTTGCGCCCACTTCTGAACTTACCACCACCATCTGATCTATCATCACTGAGAAGAGTGATAGGAATGTTTGCACACTATAGCAAGTGGATTCCAAATTTTTCAGAAAAAGTTCACGATCTTACTAATGCAAGGATATTTCCATTAAGCGACAATTTAGTCAAAAACTTCAATGTACTCAAATCAGATATAGCCAAATCAAGTATTCATGCAATTGATCATAACGCACCATTAACCGTGGAAACAGACGCGTCAGATCATTCTATCGCAGCAACTTTGTCACAGGATTCTCGGCCTGTTGCCTTTTTCTCCAGAATGCTAAACAAAAGTGAACATAATCACTCGGCGATAGAAAAAGAAGCTTACGCTATCGTCGAATCGCTGAAGAAATGGCGTCATTTTCTTATCGGCAAACCCTTCCGGCTTATCACTGACCAAAGATCAGTATCTTTCATGTTTAACAATAAACTAACGAGCAAAATAAAGAATGAGAAAATACAACGCTGGCGTCTGGAGTTGGCGCCATTTAAGTATGACATTATATATCGTCCAGGCAAACAAAATGATGCAGCGGATGCACTCTCACGCGTATGCAGCTCAATATCGACACGAAATGAAAAGTTATATTCATTGCACAATGATTTATGTCATCCGGGCATAGCACGAATGACCCACTGGCTTAAATCAAAGAATCTACCATATTCTACGGAAGAAATTAAAAACATGACTAAGTCGTGTAAAATTTGCTCCGAAATAAAGCCAAGATTTTACAAACCTACAATTGATCCAGTTTTGATAAAAGCTACGTCGCCTATGGAGAGACTGAGTATCGATTTCAAAGGACCAGTACCTTCTAATACGAGAAATAAATACATTCTTACAGTAATAGACGAATACTCACGCTTTCCATTTGCATTTCCGTGCCCAGACATGAACTCTTCAACGGTAATCAAACATTTAAATGAAATTTTTATGCTATTCGGTATGCCGTCTTATCTACATTCAGATCGAGGAACCTGTTTCATATCTACTGAAGTAAAGAACTTCTTAAATTCACGTGGTATTGCGTCGAGCAGAACTACACCTTATAACCCAAGAGGAAATGGACAGGTTGAACGTTTTAACGGAACTCTTTGGAAATCAGTGCAATTGGCTCTACGTTCGCAGAACCTACCAATAGAAAATTGGGAAAAGGTTCTAAACCAAGCTTTACATTGTATCAGATCTTTGTTGTGCACAGCGACTTGTTGTACGCCGCACGAAAGAATGTTTACACATACCAGGCGGTCATCGAATGGAGTATCTATACCTACCTGGCTGACGGAATCAGAAAAAGTATTAATGAGAAAATTTAATCGTACTAACAAGTATCAACCTATTGTTGAAGAAGTGACTCTTCTGCACGTAAATCCAGACTACTCCTATGTTCGCTATGAGGACGGTCGAGAGACAACTGTTTCCAACCGACATTTAGCACCATTGAGCCTAGATAGTCAGATAATGGTAGATGAAACAACAAATATTGAGGCTCTTAACGAAAACTCCAATGAAGTGGAGGACCCTAATCCTACATCTCAAAATTCTGAAACCAGATCTTCTGATTCTGAAAATGAGATTGAAGACATAGACCACCCTGAACCTCCAGCGGACACCGAACCAGAGATTCGAAGGTCTGCAAGAGTGCGACACCCACCAGCCCACCTCGAGGATTATTTTCAAGGCTGATAGAATGTCATAATATTAACTCTTTAGTTTCTAATGTCTATTTTGAACTTTACATTTGATAGTCTTTTAGTTCATTGTTGTCAAATATTTTTGTGGAATAAAACCGTTATTCTAAAGGTTTTATCTTATTTATCACCTGCGTTTTGGTGGCGTTGAAGCTGACCAGATTGTTGTCACCCCACTGGGCAACAAGACTTAAGGTCAGGTTCGTTCGCTCTACCATAGCCTCTCTCAGCGAACGAATATCTTCCCTGCCGTCTCTTGCGCTAGACAGATATCTCTCGGTAACTGTACTGTCATCTGCATACCCAACTATACCCGGGACCAATAGGTCATTGATGTGTAGCAGGAAAAGAGTCGCCGAGAGAACAGACCCTTGAGGAACTCCAGCATCAATAGCCATCAAGTCAGATGAGCAGCCTTCAATGACTACTCGAATCGACCGTTCCCCAAGGAAATCTGATATCCAGCTGCAAAAGTCGGCAGGGATGCCGTAAGCAGGAAGCTAAAGATGAGTGTCATAAATATTGTTATAACCGTAGAACAGTCGCAGCTAAAGTAATGAGTCGTTTTATGTCTTAAAATTTGTTAACATAAGTCGTGTTGTATTTTTACGCTCTTTGTAAACAAGGACACAACTCGAAAAAAACTTTTAAAAAATATTGAAATTGTGATTGGCTGTTTAACCAATACCCATCAAACGAAAGCTTAGACGTATACCTAAAGCTAGAAACCATAAAAAATGCTAGTAATAAATGCGAACAACCAACAATCAATAAAAGTATGGTTTTTTGTCTATCCTGAAAAGTGTCGATTTTGAATTATTCCCTTCTTCACTGGAGGCACTGATTTAATATACACGTTCCGAATTATGACTTAATTCAAAGAAAACATACTACATATACTTGAAGAAAACTAAAGGCTTCATTATCTGGTCCCAAAATTTGCGACTTTGCATCACACCCGTCGCACAAGTAGGTATATGATAAAATGTATCTAAAAAGCTGATGTCATCTTTTTCTTTACACCTTTATCCATATAAATTTACCTTTTGCATGAATTCTTTGAATATCTTCGTTTCAAATACATTGATGTTTTTTTCGATTATGTTTTCATAAGAGTGTAACGTATTATGCAATGTATGTTGGTAATTTTGTACAATCGTCGCTTAGAACGTTTTATAATAGATTATAACTTCGCATCCGTCCAACACTGCCCGCAATGACCGCAGTTATTCTTTAATAATATACAAAAAAAGATGTTAAACAGGTCCATGGAATAATACGTCTTTTTGCATTATTTGGTAGTTTAATAAACCGAATCAATTTAATATAAAACCAGGTAAAACTTTGAACCAAAAAAAGCAAAGTAATATTTAACTGAAGAAGAGACTTTAGACGCGGTACGAAATCATTTAAATCTAAGGTTAGTATATGTACACAAATAACAAAGACAAAGCACAATAGGACACCACTACTTAAGTGTGTAATATCAAGTGCCGGGACGAACAAGTCCTGCAGGCGTGTGTCTGGGATTTCGGGATGTATCTGCCTAGATACATCCCGGAAGATTTGCTTGTAGCATTGATTGGGTGAATTACTACTGTCCAGGCCTTGTTAACTTTGCACTTCCATTTTATTTCTATTTACATAGATTGGTCTTGTTGCATAATAGCGTTCAATACAGATGGGTTGTATCAAAAATTTCTGTTACTTTTAAAACTAACAGGGAGTGAAATGGATGCGGTAACAAGATTTTGAAATTCGTCGAATTATTTTTATTATTTTTTATGATACCAACGGACCGGACGAACAAATTGTGTGCTGGGTGTTAAACGACGCGCCTGTCCGTAGTAGTTGCAGTGCCACTCAGAATTTAAAATCGCAAAGATCTCAAGGACGCAGCCTCTTCACCTGTCACCCTGACACATAAGTTGACAAGTTCTATGTGCCTAAAATTTCACCAGCATCCTTACCTTTCAAAAATGGATCGCATTAATTGTTTACATTTTCTGTTTGGTAGCAAAAATAGGTAAGGTGACAGTACTTCCCCGGACAAACTGTTACACAAAGAGCTATTTTTATTTTCGATTGATGACGAGATCTAGCATTCGATTCCCTGCAGGATCAATTTGGGAAACCAATTTTTCGACATTGATTCAGCATTGCATACATAAGATATACAGCATACGTGGCTGAATTTAAGTAAAAACGGTGTAGCTAGTCATGCAGCAAGCTGACGTTTTTATGGTTATCACGTTTTCTATACTCTGACTTGACTTAAAAAAATTTTTCGAAGAAAATGTGCGAAATGTCCATACTGTTCGATTTACTGAGTGTTCGATATTTGTATTAATAATTATAACAAACCAGTGGAGTAATTTCACAAAAAATAATTGAATCAATTCAGTAAAAATTTCATTGAAAATGGAAGCGAGACGCCTACCCATAACAATTGCAGAACCACTAAAGCTCCCGATCTTAAAAGGTCAAGTTGGTAAGTTCTGAAGACCACAGCCACTACGTCCGTCATCCAGAGACATAAATTGACAAGTCCTATGTACCTGTAATTTCACCAGTACCCTTACCCTTCAAAAACCGAAACGCAATAATGTTAACTTATACACAATATATGGAAATACTTTCCTGGACGAACTCTTACACAAGAAATTCTACTCAGCTCAAATGAAACTACTTAAATCTCTTAATAATGGTCCCAAGTAAAAAGATATTCAATGTTATTACGTACTTCATATAAAATTTAATTTCTCAGTCGCCCAAAAGTGTCACTGTGTGCGCAGGTGCGGTTTAATTATTCTTTTATAAAATAGAAGAAAAAATTTCAAAGCAATTCTTAACAAGCTGGAGATTAGTTAGCGGTGTGGTGTTGTCAAAACTTGAAAACTTGAAACGGTGTTACCTGCACGGCCGGATCACCGCGGACGAGCGAGGTCGCAAGACGACATTCCTCATCACTTATTATTTTTAGGCATTCGCTAATATACCTACTGCGTGTGGATACAGAATCAAAATATGTTAAGTAGTGTTAGTCATATTTTCGAATATGAACATCTTTCACGTCCTTGAAAGGAAACAATGTCAGCTACACAAATGTCCTTGAAATGAAATATCTTTGCTATATAAAATCGTCATTGAAAATAAACATGTTTAGTAAAAAAAACGTACTTGAAAGTGAACAACTTCAGCAATATAAAATGTCCTTGAAAATAAACACTTTAGCAACACAAAATTTTTTTGACATTAAACTACATTAGCAATATACAATGTTTAGATAGTGTTCAATTACATTTATCATAGTTAATTACTCATCATCATTGTCAGCAGCATATTATGTTCCAGTGGTGGTATAGGCCACCGCACTGACCTTTTTATATTGTCTATAGTTGGAGATTATGTTTTACCGTTGTCATACCGTTCATTAGTGAGAAGTTTTGTTATTAAACATGTGCATACCGCCACAGAGATTCGACTGTCACCAACATCCTCTCACATGTCTACCACCATTGTTACTTAATTAATCACCAGATTTTTTTATTGTCACGATGAAGAAGTTGTGCACCTGGTGGTAAACGATACGCCTGTCCATAGCAGTTCCAGTATCATTCACAACTTTAAATTGCAAAGATCTGACGGGCACTGCCACTGCCCCCGTCATCTTACAATATATATTAAATTGATAAGTCTCATGTGCTTGTAATTCACCAGTAACTTTACCTTCAAAACCGGAACGTAGTAATGCTCTCAATACTGCTTGGCGGGATAAATAGGTAAGATGGTAATACTATCCTCGGCGATCTATTCCAGAAGAAGCTCTACTGCTACTAAATTATTTATTTATTACTAATAATGGTCGGACTACCAACCCTACAGAAGTTCCCTTTCATGATTGATTGGACAGTCGGAGTCCAACCTATAAATTAACCGAAAGAAGGCGCGGTAGGGAAGGCTACACAATTAGTTATAGACCAGATAAAAGTGGAGGTTAATTCGAACAGAAGAACAGAACAGAGGGGAATTTGAATAATAACAAAAAGACACAAAGACTTTGTATTTAAATTTTATTTGCTACATTACACGTATTATAAGTTATGTGTTACATATTCTTCTACGTCAAACGTAATCAGTTACATTCAGGAACCAAAACAGGTGGTTTCAGTGTACGCAAAATTGAACACCAAACAGCATGCGTTTAAGGTAATATTTGTAATAACGTAATAATACTAATGTTTCAGACAACCACATCGTCTCCAACCAGAGTAACAAAACTAAATCCGGAGAAATTCTTTTCCCGACCACTAGACCAGTAGTCTTCAAAAGATCGGTAAAATGTTACAATACCGGTAATCGAAAATAAAACACATTGTAAATTTTATCGTGCTCGAATGAATTTTGAGTTCCATTTAGTGTGCGTTGAAACGTCGATAAAGGTCGAGACACGGTTACATTACAAAACAACTAACACTTATACATTCATTATTTACCATGCCACGCTGCTAGGCACATTATGAGTTTTTCTCTAAGAAAGGAATCGTGATCCACCAAGATTGTTCAATGCAAATTAGGAAATACATAAAATTATAATCTTCAATAAATAAATGGCTTTGTAAAAGTCCACCACATTTATTCCACAATAGGAATTAAATTTCAATCCAAATTGAAAACTAGGTATTTAATTATATCTGCATGAATATTAATCAAGTTCGTGATATAAACCTGATTTTAACAGATATTACTTTTTTATGTTAATCGAACTAATAAACATTCTGATGAAAACTGGTTACGTCGCCAATCAACACTTGCGTGGTATATAAGTTTTTGAATTTCCACTCATAATACCGGAAAACAGCACTATTGTTTTGCAGCATTAGGAAGCATTGGGAAGAGCGGTGATACTTATCTAGGCAGATTGTGCACAGAACCAGCTGTAGATATAATTGTAACTTTGGACATGAAACTATTTTTTCGGACCTAAATCCAGTATATTTGTTTTTTTAAACAAACCCTACGTTCTGGCTCTTTACTGGTCTCAATGTCACGGCTTATAGAAATTGTGTTAGTCATCAAATGGGCGGTTTGCTCTGAATTAGAGTAACTAAAATAATTAATCAAGTAAGCGAGGGACCTGAGGGAACTGAATGTGCCCGAATGGTCGGAACTGGCACAAGACCGTAAGAAATGGCGAACTTTGGTGTCGGAGACCAGGATTTTTATTTTTATTTTTATCAATTTATTTTTCATATATTAAGGATAATGTATTTTTTTATAACATCAAGTGACGGGACGAACAAGTCGTGCGCCCGATGGTAAGCCTGTCCATAACAGTTACAGAGCCACTTAGTTCTTAAAATCGCAAAGATTTGAGGGGCACTGCCACTACGCCCGTCACCCTGAGACATAAGTAGACAAGTCGTATGTGCCTGTAATTTCACCCTTACCCTTCAAAACCGGAACACAACAATGCTGACATTATTGCTTGGCGGCAGAAATAGGAAGGTGCAGTACTACCCTGGACTAACTCTTTCACAAGGAGCCCTGCTGCTACTGAAATACCTGAAAAACCACTGCGGGTTTATCCATCCACAGCGATTGGCTCTAACAAGTATTAATCCACTTCGAGTCGCTGAGTCAGCGAAGTAAGTAAAATATTAATTAACACTAAATACCTTAAAAAGACGTGGTAACCTGTTGACCTTCCGCCTTTCTATCGGCTGTCGGTTAGAATTCGGGCTCGCATCTCTGAGTTTATCGGAATTTTGAGTGAAATTTATTTGAAATTTACAGTTTTTCGGAGAAGAAAGCGATAAAAGCGAAACGTGCGAAATCTCCTACTCGCATTGTGTTGACACAAAGGCGGACTATAAGAAAAAAGAAGAAGGCTAAAAAGACTCATGCCCAATAGTCCCGTATATTTCTGCATAAGTTTTGTTTATAGTGACTTTTCCTGACCTCTTGGGTATACGGCAAGAGCATTATAACCTGTGCAAGGACAGGGACCTTACAATTCAGGTCCTGAGCCCAGATCAGCCCGTGGAGAAAGTTGTCACAGACTGTTGTCACGGACTTCATCTGATTCTAAAAGGGTAGTAGTAGTAAGTTGTTGGAAAGAATATCGTGTAAACCAGACAGTGTTAAGAGTCTGTGATATAAAAGTTTGCCACTAGATGGCGCTAATGTAAACCTTCTTTGTTTTGGTCGGTTTATCTGTACTATCATCTCACCGCACTTCAATTATTTGGTGTTACAATAGAATCTCTTTTTACAACCTTAATCCTGCTTTATTTTTTTACGATAACCCATCGTAAGTAAGATCTAGTGCTTCGAGTGATCTCGTAACTCGTAGGTACCTAGCAGTGGGACGCATTAAATAGGTTGTTTAGGAAGTGCCCTATTTGTAATTTACCAAAAAACATATTCCAGTTTAAGCTACATACATCAGCTGTGCCATAGAACCTGCTAAGGGAAACAAATATACGCGATTTATTTCGGAAAAACAGTTTCATTTCCACTGTGTAGCAAACGAGACAGAACTCGGTAATTTAACTTTCTTGAAAACTTAACATGGGTCTCAAGATATAATAAAAATAGAACGAGTTGTTATAGATTTTTTTTATAAAAACTATACACATCAACAACATACATACGTACACTTATAATATATATGCATATATCTAAAATATATATGTGTATCTATGTTTCTAAAATAGTAGATTTCTTGCAGGTAAATAAGTGTCTACACGGGCATTTTCAAAATTTTATGGCTTTTAGAATAAGTACCGATACTGCATCAGAGTTATTCGGGTTTGACGAACGTTGACGATTAACATTATCAACCTATAGTCTGTCTTTTTTGGAGACGGAGTAAAATGACATTTGCAGGGCTGCCAGTTTTCATAAAATATTAAATAGTCATGTAGCTGTTGTCGACAGTTTTATCGATAGATTGTGAAAGAAGATAAAGTTTTGTCAAAAAATACTGAATTGTGAATATTAAGACGTTCTAATAATTACTAATTGCGTTATTGTCTTTTTTGTTATCATTTTGACAGTTGGCCTACTAGTATCGAATACAATTTTTATTCATAAACATTTTAACAAGAATAGGCGAAATGTATTGTCTAAATTGAATTAATTTAAATTAATATGACTCCTGTTTGTACTTTTTGTAGACGTAGTATATAGTACTAAATACAGTGTATATATGATAAACTTACAAAAATTGACAATTCAAATTAACCTGTGCTCAATAATTGAACGAATAATGGGCCGATATGTATGAGGATGATTGAAATGAATGAAGTTCGGTTATTTATTCCATAAGCTTGACCAATATTCAGTCGATAGTCGATAGAATATTTATCGACTGCAATCACTAGCTGCTAGCAAGCGGGCAACACGTTTGCGCAATGAACTGTCATTTTACTCCGTCTTCAAAAAAGACAGACTATATTTCTTTATAACGTACTTATAATTTGATATACATAGTATTCTCTTCAAATTTTAGTTTAATAGATTAATAGCATAATGTAACGGTAAAATTGTGGTTAGGGTTATGCAGTGATGTTCTATATTTGAATTAATGTAAATTTTTACTTTGAAAACGTTTAGGTTTTCAATTAAAAATGTGCTATACTGATTTAGATAAAAATACATTATTTTAAATGACGTTTCTCCAGATTGGAGAGTTTTTCAATAATAACTAAATGAAATGTCGATTCCTTACCAAAGTCAGCAGCCTTCCTTTTTTTTGTTATCTTTATTTTTTCGCAGTTTACGGGCGCAAAATTATATAATTGAGTATGTTTTCCATAAAGATACGACATTTGACTTTAATTAACAGACTGAAATTAAAAAATTGCGCTACGACTTGCACAATTGTTTTAAAGCTAGTTTCAAATTTCATGTATATCGGTGGAAAAAAGAGCTTCGATCGTCCAGTTTGCTGCCCTTCGTTTTTATTCGTCAGTTTCCGTAAATCCCGAATGACTCCAAAATTTGGACTTTAAAAAACAATACGATACTATATAATATGAATTACTGGCCACATTTACCAGAACATTTAATCGAAATCACTAGACGAAGTGATTCTTTTTTCAAAAATAACTCTCTGGTATATGTGGCCAGAACATTGCATGGTATTTTTTTTATTCCTCAAAATAATTATGTACGTATGAATACAAGTGCATAATATAATCCGTAAATCGCATATGAAAGTACCATACAGAGTGTTTTTTTTAAATAGGACAGTATTATGGGGAAATCCGAAAACACTGACGACTCAAATCGTGTTTTCTCAATTCCACATTTTTAAGTTATGACTTATGACCATTGACTTACAATTATATGGACGTCGGGTCCGCGCTAAAAAGTGTCCCAACTTATAGGGCGTTAAAATCGTATACAGAGCGTCATTCACGCTTTAGTCTTCGTTTGTTCGACTGACAGCGAAGCAAGCAAAATTAGACAGTACTGCGATGACAATACAATTTAAATTCAACGTTTTAGCTTTTTCATATTCTTTTACATGTCACTACGTTTAAATAGGTTGACTTGGGACATTTTTTCGTGGTTTTTGTATTAGACCTGTCGTCCATTTATTTGTAAGTCAATGCTTATGACAGTATTTGTTTTCATGTGCGAAATGCTCAAAATGACATTCTGCACATAACATAGGCCTATAGAAAAGGCCATAGATTTTCTGGCATTTTTTATAACACCTTGGGGTTTTTTGAATATAGAACGATTAAGAGTCCATGCAACCTCAAATGGCTTTGTTTGGTTCCGCGTAACAGTGAATGGTTGAATTAATAATTTTGAAAAAATATATATTATTATTGAGGGTATACACTGATTACTATATTGTGTGAAGACACGATACCTAAAAATTTTCACTATAGAA
Organism: Hyposmocoma kahamanoa; assembly: GCF_003589595.1. Classification (NCBI taxonomy): domain Eukaryota; kingdom Metazoa; phylum Arthropoda; class Insecta; order Lepidoptera; family Cosmopterigidae; genus Hyposmocoma; species Hyposmocoma kahamanoa. The sequence goes on from NW_020653344.1 coordinate 3,196,748, forward strand.
AAAAACACAAACTGACTTCGAAAATTTACAAGAAAACCGCTGTTTTCAATACGTATTTTACTTATACACGTATAGTATACGATATATACTTTTCAAACGGCTTCAATTTCGTAAAAAAAATAATTCTGAAATAAAGCCAGTGACCCTGCCGCTCGACCCAAGTAAAATGAACCGTATTAGTAGGGGAAAAATTTAATTCGAGTTGAGGTAGTATCGATTCTTATGTTCATAGTAAAAAAGGTGATTTTACCTTCCAAATAAAATGTATAATCACCAGCAATTTACAATTGAAAATAACATTAAATTCTGTAACACTTATGATAAGAAGCTAGGTGAGTGTGCTATATATATTAAATAATATAAGGTGGTATGCTGTATAAAAAATATGAAGAACTTAATTTATTTACCTTTTAGAGTCCTTGGAGTTCTCATCGCTAAAGTCTGTTACAATCCATTTTAAATGAAATGTAAACAAAACGGTTTGGTTCAATTTCTAAAGCAATCACTCAATAAATCGAATTAGTGACACTTTCACTTACATTTCGAAGATTTTGACTTGATATCTCATCACCATTTCCAACAATATTCATTTGAATAATATCGTAACATCGCATTTGAAAAATTATAGTCAAAAAGTTACGGTATTTTTTAATTAAAGATGTACTTGGTACTTGGTGCAACGGGCTGGTAATTAAAGATGTATAATCAGTCTATGGTTCCGTAGTGCTGTACGGAAAAAAACTTTAAGTTCATTCAATTAAAGTTTTTGTAATCGATTAGTAAATCGATGATTTCAATCGTCATCGAACGAGTATCTAAGTGTAGGGATTTGAAGAAAGATGTGAAGTTAAGATTCCGGAAAATTTAGATATGCTTATATAGGTTATCCAACGAAAACAGCTAGTATGACTCAATTAAACAAATCGATTTATACAGTTAATTATTTGATTTTTAATTGGCAGTAAAAATGGCCATCATTAAACTGTCTATGGTCAGGTCAGTGACTTGTTTGTTTACTTTTTGTTTAAAATGGATTGAAACGAAGTATAGTTACTTAAAGTAAGTCACGTGCATTAGTAAGTAAAGCGCGTAACTATGAAAATGATCTCAGAAATGTTTACTACAGTTTTTGTATAATAATAATCCTATTAAACATGTGCCTTTATGGACTATGTTAGTAAAATTAAATAGTATTCTCTCTACATGTATACATATATAATATATATAATGCTCCTGACTATGGAGCGAAATTTCTAGTTTAGGAAATGTACCTCTAAGGGCGCGTTCTCATTATGTCGCAACATTTTATTTATCGTTGGACGACTGTCGTGTCTAGCTGTTCCAACTAGACGACGTGACGACAATTCATCGATTCACGGCAGCCGCCTTACCGTTTGCACGACAGAATCATTTGAAGCTGCGATTATCTTTCGTCACATTTTTATCGTGGCGTTTTATTTATCGTCAGACGACTGTCGTTCTAGCTCTTCCGATTGTCAAGACAGTCTGTCGTCTTAACGCCAAAAAAGTTGTGAACGACAGTTAATCGTGTTGTTCAATGTGTGAACAGCTTCATATAATACAAACCACGACACTTTAAACTGCACGACTATCTGACGTCATGACATAACGGGAACGCGCCCTAAGACCTGTCCACACGGTAAGTTATATAACGTAAAACGATGTTCCGCGCAAATCAGAAACTCACCCGTGTAGACGGTGCTTTACACTGGCACTTATAGTACAACAAATACTCTAAAGATAGACTTTTAGGCACAACACATATTACATATAATTACATATAATTTTATATAAATTTCTTTAGCCCGAAACAAGATTTTCTAGTTGTGATTGTATGACGTCATACATTGTAGCTCTTGTTTAACGCCTTGACTTTTTCCAGTATCATTTACTTAAGCCTTCTTCTTCCGAGTTAGGAACCAAGTCTGCATGGGTTCAGCTTTGCCCTTCATCTGCACGTGACCACGGTAAGTCAGCTCGAACTGGTCGTTATAGTTGTCATCGCGCATCAGGTAGCTGTAATTGAAATTAATAACACATAAATAATTATATAATAAATAACAAACACAATCATAGCCCCGCACCAGGGAAACCCTGTGTCACGGGTGCCATGGACACATAGACTATCACAAATTACACCCTAACTTACGAGAGAAATAAATGTTTGTGGCAGTTTGTGGCAGAAGGAGAATGAATATTCATTAGATGACTATAAAGTTTCGTAGGCTGACTGAGAGATATTTTGGACAGACAGCATTTTGGACTACCATTTAATCTAGATCTAGTCCTAGTATTTATGCTTTTATATTGACGTCAGGCCTTTGTATTTTTATAAATAAAAGTTTTGAATTTATATAGTATGTAAATGTACGGTATCTCATGAGGAATGGGACATAATGATGTAGAAATGAATGGACCATTTCAGACTTAAATATACAAAAATAGGTAAAAATTAAAAAAAAAAAGGAAAATTATTCTTGGCCACACTTCGCATTATTGGAACAAAAGTTTTTGATATTACTTTTAACACGCAACACGTGGAAAATATCATATTTACTTACGAATTATTCATACATGAATATATGTTTCTGTGGTACACCACATACGAAATATTACTATACAAATATATGTGTTTCCATACATTGCAACTTTACTACATCAACATGTCTAAACGGAAAAAGAAGCAACAAATGAAAAAATAAAAATGGTGGAGGTTAAATCATTGCATGATTAGCAATAGCTACGCTCGTGTTGAATTTTTTTTTCATGCAGTTAATTATCCATCCTTCCCTTCGCATAAAATTAATAAAATAAAGAACACGAGCGCAACTACAATCAAAAACAACACCACCAAAAAAATACTCGACACGAGCTTCGGCTCTCTACTAGGCATCGTCAGGGGTTATTGATTGTTTTGTTCGACACTCGGCCGAAGAATGAGCTCGCCCGGAAAACTCCTGAATCTATTAAGTAATTACTTAAATTTAAAAAATCAAAATTGTTCATGCGTTGTTAAATAGAGATACGAAATTGAAATTGCCATTTGACATTCCGTATAGTTTATTAATTTCATACTTATTTCGAGATTATATATTTATATATTTTCTTTCCTATTTTTTACTTCATGGTGGTACTCGTATGATTACATTTATTTTGAATTTTAATTCCAAAATTTTTTTACGTTTGAGATTTTTTGTGAAGTAATTCCACTAGTTTCTATTATGGTTTACTAATACAAAGATTGAACACGTAGAAAATTTTTTTCGACCCGATGGGACTTGACCCTGCGTATAGACGCAATACTACGATGCAGTATAGACTGCATCGTAGTATTGCTCTTACCAACTGAGCTACGGGTCAAGTTACCGAGTTGTCGAAATTCTCCTATGTGTTTTTATTAAAGATCTTTGTATTGTATTTGTTGGCATTTTGCGCCGCTAGTGACATCTAGTGAGCGATTTTAGAACCTTCTTGACAGCAGCCTTTTTTTATATTTAGACAATATCCCATACGTTGCTCTGAGTGTAAGTAAATAAAGCACGTGTGTTATGGAAATAGGAAACTACGGCAGTACTACAAGCACCAACAGCCGAGACAATATAGAAACATTTTCTACAGTTTCTACATTGACCCGGCCGGGGATCGAACCCGGGATCGAACAATGACGACACTATGAAAACCGGTGTGCAAGCCACTTAACCATGGAGGTCTTGATTGTCGCTACCGACACGGATAAAAATAATATAACTCTGTAATAAATTACAAAGCGCCTCTAGCAATGTCAAGAAGAATGTTAAGTAGGATGTTAAATGAGGGTAGGATGTTAAAAAAAATGATTTGTAACCCGTTCATGGATAGTAACGGCGTTTACAGTAAAATTAAATAACCAAATATGATAGTACGGGGTATCCCTAACGTGATCATTGTTTTTGTCCCTCGAGGCGGGACGCTAATAAATTTATTATTGTTTTAAAAATAAAACACATGTTTGAAATAGTTAAGAAATGTTTAACGATTAAAATAACTTGAAAAAAAGAATAAAAAATGTTTAAAGATCAACAATTTTAAGAAATAACTAATCTTGTGTAGTTTAGTGTGCTGGCTTTATATTATTTTTCGTTTTAGCGCCTTTTTTTTTTGTCACGTGTGTCCTGTTTTGTTAAAGCGGTATACTTATAGTATTTTGTGGACAGCGGGACATGGAACTTAAAAGCGGAAGTGTCCCGATCAATGCAGGACGTATGGTTACGTGAGGTATCCCGTTTCGTTATATGGATCTCAAAAAATCAACTACGGTCTTTACGAATTCAGTATAACAATGCGTTAAGGATGCTGTTCCAACTGCCACGTTTCTGTAGCGCATCAACCATGTTCGCTGATAAACGTGTAGACGATTTTTACGCTATCATACGAAAGCGAAGTGCGTCGCTACTCGGTCGCATGCGTGGCAGCACAAACAGCATCCTGAACACATTGACAGATAGGTGGGAGTCCCCAATGTTGTGGCGGTGGATGCGTTTGCACACCGCTAGCTATTCACTGCTCTAACATTGTTTGGGCAGTTATCCTCCCGCCTATTAAACAAATTATTATTTAATTATTATTAGTATTGTCTTTATTTTTATTTTTATTTTTATGTTTAAACTAACACTAGCTTAAGTACTTTTTATTAACAAATATTATGGATCATGTTGTCTGAGAATAAAATTATTATTATTATTATTATAATTTACAGTTCGATTTCCAAGTTCTTTCGTAGTTGCTGCTTACTGCTTCTCCCTATAGATGTCACAATAACGTACTCACAAAATTTAATGATTTACACCCACACACATTTGTGGACGTTACATTACGACAGTACGGTGGACACCGACGCGTTTGTATGGTCATACAAATACACGTTAGTGCCATTGAACTTTCTAATAGTAAAAGTAAGTTTTACACAAAATTTTTCTCTAAATTAAGTAGTATTAATTCAAAATGAGACAACGGCAATAATCCTGCCACTGTCACAGCTGTTCTTTCTTTTATACCAGAATGTGGAGGGGATCAGCCTTTAGTGATAAAGCGTAATTATTGTGTTCAATCAATAAAGCACTACGTCACAAAGAAAGTAGTGACATTTTAGTATAAATACTGTGATTAATGAGTTAGAACAATGCCACACAGGCGTTGCGTTGTCGCAACGCTATGATTTCAACGCACCGAGTACCACACGAGCAATGCGGTGTCTCTTCACTTCGGCTTTTGAGTGTTCCATTATGTCGTAACGTTTTATTTATAGTTGGACGACTGTCGCGTCTAGATTGTTCTTATATCACGACTATCTGTCGTGATTGTGTCGTGGACGTTTATATTATCGTAGAACGACTGTCGTGTCTAGCTGTTTCTACTAAATCGTGACTACAATTTATCGGTTCACGGCAACCGCCTTGTCGTTTGCACGGCAGAATCGTTTGAAGTTGCATTTACCTGTCGTCACATTTTTGTCGTGACGTTTTATTTATCGTCAGACGACTGCCTTTCTAGCTCTTTCCATTGTCACGACAGTCTCTCGTAATAACGACAAAAAAGTCGTGAACGACAGTTAATCGTGTTGTACTGTATGTGAACAACTTCATTTAAATATACAAGTAACGACACTTTAAACTGTACGGCTATCTGTAGTCACGACGTAATGGAAACGCGCTCTTACCTATTGTCCGATGCGTACGCGTTCCGTTGCTACGCGCCATTTCAACGCACCATGTGGTATGTCCCTCTTATTTATATGTACGTCACCACTTAGGCTTCGCAACGCCGACGCAACGCACAGAGTGACATCGCAATCAATCAAGCGCTTTATACTGTCGTCGGCGATTATCGACATTTGAAACTCGTGGTAATGGCACACCTCTTACTAACTTGATATTTAACATATTTTATTCTAAATATAAAATGTATTGTTGCTTCCCTTGCACAAAATGGACTTCTACGGTTTCCCAAGTATGCGACCGGAAGGTAAGTAGATTATGCACTTGAAAGTTTTCAAGACCAAGTTCACTTGAGGGTAAATGCTACTGATTTAGTAATAGTAGTGCTCTACCTTTAGACAACGGTACACAATTCTCCGTAGTTTCTTTTTATTTCATAAAATCTAGTCCCAAAAAGTTTTTAAGTACAAAAAGAAAATTGTCAAAATCAAGTGTCAGTTGACTCGGTTAAACAAAATATATTTTAATTTAAAAAATGCGAATTGTTTATAAAAAAAGTGTTCCTTTGTTTTCCAATTATTTAGATAGGGTGACAAATTATTAGTGTACCGAAAATGGAACCTTTCATGGACTTTTATTTCGAAGAAGTGTTCAGTAACATGAATCGCGATTGTCTGAACGAGAAATTCAAACGGAAAGAACTGTGCGAATATTTTAGTACAGTTATTGCTGGATGTGCCAAAGGTACCAATTTAATTATTTCAAGGGGCCAGGGGAATTTTCCGATAAATAAATATACCAGATAATAATTGACAAGACAGATAATTTATATGATCTCAACCTAGGGAAATCTCTGCGCGTACTGGAGTAACGATTACACGTAGACTCTACGCAACACCCAGATCAGAAGCACAGTGGAAAACATCGAGTCAAAAAATTTTCGTCTGTATATTTATTTATTTAATTCAAAAAATGTTTATACAGGCATTACTCAGCCACTGAAAACCAGCGCAGTGTCTCCGCCGCAGTATTTGTTGAGTTGGGCCCTTTTAGTGCAATACACTTAAGCATAAAATCATAATGTGCTTTCTGACTACAATTATATGGAGTGCAATAAAAAATAAATGGTGCGCTCTAATAAATAACAAAAACTTAAATAAATTAAAATAGACACAAAATTAACAGGAAATTGTATTGTTATCTTATGAAATCGTTGAGGAGTTCACTACCTCTTTCAAAGCATCTTTAAGAGAGTATAAAAAGCTTCTCATACTGTAGTATGATGATACACGATTGGATTATGTTATACAACCACCTTTTATTAATTTTGTTTCACAACAATCGCTATACCGCCTTTGTGGTGGATTTATTTCTCAAAAATGTAATCAAATATCAGTTGTAAAGGCATAATATATCGGTATACCTTATCCTTCATTTCTCAGGTCAAGACAAATCAGACGGTGCTACTTGCAAAAGTTTTGTAATATCGGCTCTGCGGTATCATAACAAGTGTAAGTCAAATAATGGTGATGTTTGCCTAATGGGAAAGTATCACAACCTGCTGTATATTGCAATGAAGCTGGCATTCGATTGGAGTCTCCAGGATAACGGTGTAGTTGCAACATTGTTGGATGAGATTTACGCCTGTGAAGGCACTTTTGAGAGAATATTCCTAGGTATGTATGTGTCAGAATACAGGTACATTTTGCAGTGCCCTACAGAGCTTTGCGATTTATAGTTCTGAATGGCACTGCAACTGTCATGGACTGGCGTGTAGCTTTGTCACTTAATTTATTAATATTAATATATTTTAAGGGGTGATTTTAAATATCAATTGAAATAGCTTTTCCCAATGAAAATTATCCGCTGATAAAAATGGCAGTAAATCGATTTGCCCATTGAATTGTACGTTTTTGGTGGTGATATTAGTGTTATACTTATGTTTTATGTATTTTATTTATTTAACCTTTATTAGGTTCGCAGATAATCAAATTAATTTATTTCCATGTTTATTAAAATCGATTTCCACAAAGTAACAACTAAATATATTAAATATCAGCGCTCCTTTAAAAATGGGACTGCCGATTGCTTTTTTTTTCAGCGATTTCAGGAAGGTCGCCATGCTAAATGTTTTTAGTATTATTAAATTAAATCACTCGCGTTAGTTTTATAATGGACCATTAACTCTAGACGACTGCCTAATATCCATATTATAGATCATAACTCTGAAAAAGTTTAAAATTCCGTCTTATATGTAGATGGCGTTAGTAGCAGAAGAGCTCTTTGTGAAAGAGTTCGTCCAGGGAAGTACTGCCACCTTGCCTATTTCTGCCGTCAAGCAGTAATGTCAGCTTTACTGTGTTCCGGTTTTGATGGGTAAGGGTGCCGGTGAAATTACAGGCACATGAGACTTGTCAACTTACGTCTCAGAGTGGTGGGCGCAGTGGCAGTGCCCCTCAGAACTTTGCGATTTAAAGCTCTGAGTGGCACTGCAAGTGTTATGGACTGGCGTCTCATCACTTGATATTATTAAAAAAAAAATGGCGCTGATCGATAGCCTCGAAGTAGGTCATATTACGTAAATGGCCGTGGATATCGATTTAATAGGAAATACGAATAGTCCAAGTAGCTTCTTTTCTTGTAATATTATTATTCAAATATTGACCATGAGCTAATTTTATTTTCTGAACTATGATAAGTCGACCCCTCTTACGTAAAGGGTCGTATGTCGAAATTGCCAAGTTTACAGGGGAGCCTTTCAAATTTCTGAATTCACTGAAATGAGCATAACACGTGACTTTAACATTTCTCCGTTTTATTCGGCAAAGCTCGTTACTCACAAAGAGTATTATAAATTCCTAGATATCGATTAGATGATCTATGATAATCTATTAGATGATCACTCTTTCAGTGAATTCAGAACTTTAAAACGCTCACATGTAATTTTGACAATTTCGACATACAATACTTTACGTAGGAGGGGTCAAAATGTGAGTTTCAATAGATGGCAGTATGTGTTACAGATTACAAACTTATAAATTACCGGTGGCTAGTAGATGTAGTAGATGGCGCAAATCCTAAACAAAATAAAGGCATTATCGGCACTATCCTATCCTTGATTTTTTTGTTATAACTTTGATAAATTACACCTTGTCAATGTAAAACAAATTAGTTACAAAAATAGGTGGTTGGTGAAATTACAGGCACATGGGACTTGTCAACTTATGTCTCAGGCTGACGAGCGCAATGGCAGTGCCCGTCAGATTTTTGCAATTTAAAGGTCCGAGAGTGGCACTGTAATTGTCATGGACAGGCGTGTAGCTTACCATCAGGCGCACGACTTGTTCGTCCCTTCACTTTATGTTATAAAAAAAACTCGTCGCGACATCTGCTGTACCAACAGGTACTAAATACCCGACTACGCCATCTTGCATTTCGATTAGTAGTCTTTTTGAATTATTGAACCAGGGTGTAATTGAATAAAATCATCTGCAAAAAGACCATGTAATAAAAAGTCACCACTAAATAAAAATAAATTAAAGGCGGGTTTTGAGACCACCACGTACAACTATTTATCATCCAATGTAACTAAAGTCTTTAAGGTTTTTAATGTTTGAGGATTTGAAGCAGAAAATATATTTGTATTTTCAAAATACAAATGGTGATTCAATAAATATACAAACATTTTATTACATATATACATGTATATACTTAATTAATTTTGTCAGTAAATGTTACCGACAAAATACTACCAGGAATTGCCTTGTGATTTCACTTAATGTTACGTCTATAATTTAGATTTGCCAATAGATAATCATCGGAACTAATGGAATGCTATACCGTAAAAGCATCGTGATAAGATAAGATTGTAGTAAAGATAAACAATTCTCTTGCATCTTTCTGGTTTGCGATACAGCGAAGCGTAATTAATTCTTTTAATAAACCTTATCAGTTGTCATCTAAAAGTAAGATGATAAATACAAAAGTTGTCACTGTACAATTTGTTTCTGTCTTGGCTGTAACTAACAATACTAACAACCGTAAACCGTGTCATTTTATTTTTGTTAAGCGCTAGTGGGTTCCTATTAAATCTGAAATGGGATAGCATTGGCCTATGACATCGATATCAGTGTTATCAACAGAAGATTTGAAATTTCGAGGAACACGAACTTACTTATCATGTTTTACCACGCAAATAAGTAAATCATGTAATGATATAATTAATACAAACAACGAACAAACACAAAGAACAATTCACTTCGATCCGGCTGGATTGGACCCGCAATTTTTTGCCAAATCGGGTTACCACTCTCCCAACTGAGCTACGGAACGACACCTTACAAATTTGGGTCGGTATCATAATGACTCTATCTTCAAAGTGACCTGATCAGCATACTGACTAGATCGCAAAACAAAAACCTCTGTAGAAAGAATATAACTTCCAACGACTTGGTAGTGAAACGACTAGATATCGAAATTACCAAATCATTAAATTAACCACATGGTAAAACGACAAGGTAGCAAAATAACTAGATTTTGTTATTGTACAAATTTCTCTACGTGGTATTGCAGATCTTTCTTTTATTTTAACGGCTTTTTAGTTTCGTTTTATAAGTTTTTCTATACATTTATATCTAATAGTTAATAAAACTGTGATATTTGTTGTTGTAGGAGCTATATTCGGAACATCAGCACCATATTTCCTTGCCGGATGGAAATCGGATTTCGCAAATAAAGAAGAGAATATACACGCCTTAGTTTTCTTCTTGGATCACGCTACAAACGCTAACCTAGAATATCGCGATGGAAATAAATTCTATCGCTTCATTGACGTGCCTTTAGAAAGCTGCGGTAAGGCGTCTCCTGTAAGAGTTGTCATTCAAATGGGGGCAGCAGAAATGTTAATGATACTTCTCAGATTTGGAGCTAGAATTTTTCCAGGTACTGACAATGTGTGTACAAACCCTGTAGAAACTATACTTGATAGACTTAATGAGTACAATCGAAAATATCCCTACGAACTTGTCACATGTTTGAACCTAGCTTTGAGATCAATTCCAAGTGTGACTTTTTCAGTAGACAAGGCTGAATATAGGCATTTAGGGTTGCCTGAAGATTATAATTACCAAAGAAAAGTCGCTCTCGAAAAGTATGGAGACATACTAAGGGACCATTTAATACCTGCTTCGAGATGTGGTTTAAGGCCAGTTGAGCTAAAGCATTTATGTAGATGCAAAATCAGACACATATTGTGGCAGAACTTCGAGCTACCATTTGGTATACAGAAATTACCCATACCCGTTTCTCTACAAAAATATTTGGATCTGTTTAATTATTAAAAGTTATAAACATTTAATTACGTCGTTTTATTTACTTAATAAGTATTCCTTTATATAACCGCAAATTGTGCTTTGTGTAAAACACAGAGAGAAGGGATTAAATAAAAAAAAATCAGATGGTTATAACCACGAAAAACTGAAAAGTATTATCTGCCTCCTGAATTCTTAGAACATTGCAAAGTCTAAAAAACTTTGCATCGTAATGGATTTCAACATTTTTCACAGAAATAGTTATTCAAAGAGAATTTGACCTTATTTCTAGAGAGACAAGTTAGTCTAGGGAAGTACTGCCACCTTACCTATTTCTCCCGCCAACCAGTAATGTGGGCATTGCTGCCTTTTGTTTTAAAGTGTAAGGCTGGTGAAACTACAGGCATATGGGAGTTGTCTACTTGTCTCAGGATGACGGGCGCATTGGCGGTGTCCCTCAGATCTTAGTTATTTAAAGCTTTGAAAGGCACTGCAACTGTAATGGATAGGCATGTCGCTTACCCATCAGACGCATGACTTGTTCGTCCCGTAGTTCTGTAGGTTGATATCATATATAAAGGGTCAAAAGAATCTAAAGACAGACTAGCAGCTCAATAGGACCTCACGGCAAATGGCGTGCCGGAGAAAAAAATGTAAGCTAGCAGATGAATTATTATAGATTGAGACTGAATGGTTCTATAGACTGACCTGTAAGTATCCTCACTGACATTGATAGTGCCAGGGACACCAGTGGTCTCGCAGCGACTGGTTAAGTTGACAGTGTTACCGAAGAGGCAGTAGCGAGGCATTCGATGCCCGATCACCCCTGTTACCACCTCGCCAGAGTGTATGCCGATAGTAATACCCTGATAAAAAAACGAATAAAATACACAATCACACATCAAAACACGAAATGACGTTGACAGTAATTTTATTTGACCTGTGGTGTGTTAGTTCCTCATAAGCGAATATCGTGGGTAGCTTTGATTGACGATTTATCTTCAGGTTTGTGTGTCCTTATGAAAATGTTAGGGGATCCCTGATATCTCCAATGTCAGGCTTTGTCCACGGAGTATCCTTCTTTCTACATTCCTAACTTTATCTCGTTGTATAAACTTGTCGGTTAGTAACCAACATAGATATAACCAATAATGTAATACGATTTTTGTTTCTGGGTTATCAATATCATTTTCTAATTGGTTTTACATTACTGTAAAGACATTGCTTTTGTGGTTAGGACAACGAAAAGTTGAAATTTGCGTACCACTAGGGAAACGTACAAACTGTCCGGTATCTCATTATTTAATGATAAAAAGGGCGCAGTATATTTCAAGAAGATTTCAGCCAAAATTCTTCATATTGATGATAAAGAAGCCAGAAGTTTGCAGATTTTGAGATTATGTAAATACAACTACCTACCTATACCTATGTAAATAGGCAGATATGTGAAACCACTGTGAGATCCATAAAAGCAAAGTTTCAAGGGTATTGCTTTCCTACATATTTGTTGATCAATTAAACTGAAACTAATACTGTCAAAACAGAAACAGATTTTTTTTATTTGTTACATAATTGTAATTAATGAGCATCAGTTATATGAAAATAAAGACACTTACAACAGGTTCTTCATCCACGGTGACGGTCTGAGAAAGATCCATCATATCCAAAGCGAGGAGACAAATATGCTTAGCATGTCCCTCTTCATATTCTGGTAGACCAGATACAGCCATATATTTATCACCTACTGTCTCGACCTGAAATAAGTAAGGCTCACGTACTGATATCGGATCTCAAGAATAACGTTATACTTTCTTTCTAAAAACTGACCTTGTAGACATTAGGATTACGTTTCTGATCGGTTAATGCATCGAAAGTGGTGTACAAATCATTCAGCATCCTGACGATCTTCATGGCTCCTTTATGGTCGGTGTTTCTGGCGCAATAGTTGGCAAAACCGACAATGCCGCTGAAGAGCAAAGTGACAGGGTCATAGCGACGAGCTGGCACAGGACGTTGGTGACGGAGCTCGGTAGCTACGCTAATTGGTAGCACGGAGTAGAGCAGCCTGGTAAGTGAAAGGTATATAAATAAATTTCTCTGACTGTTTCATAAAGATCAGTGCCATTTCCCAGGTTCATTGAGATACTTGTGACTCTAGAAATGATTTAGCTTACTTCAAGGGATGCTAGTTGGCAATAAAAATAGAAAAATCCCCATTTTATTTTTTCGAGATTCTTAGAATTGATAGTTCTTGTAAACCTGTCCGTTTTCTGTTTTTCGGAATCCAGTTCCCTGAAGGTCTGCTGTAGCTTGTCGGTGAGGACTTCCAAGTTCTGAGTCAGTTTGTAGTCAGCTTCGAATTGCTCTGACATGAGCACAAGGTCACGAGTAGCGTCATGCAGGGGAATATCAGAAATAGTCAGACCACGCCTGTAAGAATAAAATACATTGGTAAACCTTTGCGTTGTGTATGAAAAGGATACGGATACAATGTTCTGTATTTATTTGATTTTTAAGTAGCAAGATGTATTAGCTCTCGTCTTGGATGAAACCCGTGCCTAAAACTGAGGTGTATAATGGATTGAAGATGATCATGATGTTACTCAACCACAACAATTATCTACCCTCTAATCGTCTAAATTTAAACCCTGTTTGAAGTCGGTGAACTTCATAGTTTGAAGATCAAATAATGGACTTTGAAAATGCACAAGGTAGGCATTTTAATTTGAACTTCAGATTGGGTTTTAAGTCACATGGTTAAGACCCAGTCTTACAATTGGTTTAGTACTCGTAGTGTAGAATTTTTACCATTGATAGTTTCTATGATAGGATATAATCTCAGGAAGGTAACCTATCACAAACTCGAATTTTTTTTCCGAAAGAACGTTTGTTCTAATTTGCATTACACCGAAAACCGAATTATAACGAAACTGTTGTTTTTTCAGGATATGTTGGATTTTCATCACAAAGACACGATTAGGTTTGGTTAGGTTAAGTTAGGTTTAAAAGAAAAAAACATTTTCCTCTCAAAATTACTTTCGAGGTTGTAAAAATTCGAGCAAACGTTATTTCTGGAGAATGTCATTTCGGACCACTGATAGGTAACCTCCTAGGAGAGATGCCTGTCAATCAACCTTTTGATATCCCACGTGATGGCCAACTATATTGTAAAAAAGAAGGAGAAAAAGTTTGCCTACCGAGTTAGATCATCAAGGTTGGTAACACTGGGATAGCATTGGAACACTATAACATCAGTGTCAGGAATATACAGCATTTGTCCCTGAAACCAAATCATAAATTTTAAAACATCTAAAGAGGACGCACCTGGATTTCAAAACCCTTTCTAATTTTTGATGTCTATTAAAAAAATATATTTTTCGTCATTATAGATTACGTTACATTCTGTGACTAGTTTACCGATTGTTATTAGATTAGCTAGATTATATGCCAGAGTGACTATTTTAATATCTGTAGTTAAAATAGTCACTCTGGCATTAGTTTAAGATCAGGTAAATTATGTAATTGTCTTGCTTGCATTTAGATTCTAATTGTATGACATTTAGACTCTAAGGACTGTGGACTGAAGAGTCACAGTTTTGCTTTGTCATAAATTTAGTCACGTTAGACCCGTAGCTCCATCGTCAGGAGTTTACTTTGAAAATTATAAATTGGTATAATAAAGCCACATGACGGACGCGATCATACGTGAAAAGCGCTTTCATTATATGAATATCAGAAAAATAATACAATTATAAAATATTAAAAAGCACATGAAACAACTTATGTACTTATAGTGTGAAATTTTGTAATTCTTAAATAATTAAGCTTAAAAAGGTTATCGACTAATTTTGTTCGTACAATCTCCTGAAAAGTTGTCATTTCACAGATGTGGCCTTATTACACCATAAGGGTGCGAATTATCGCTTAAAATATTTGTTTTTACATTTGCCCCTACTAGTGGAGTATTTTCACTAAAAATATTGAATATCATAGTAGTAAAAACATCATGATATTCATACAATAAAATAAATATTGTAATGAATGTAGCGACATCTCTATCAGCTTCTGATAGCTATAAAGGTACCTCGTTGAATGAAACTTTCATAAGATTTTCACAGGTGGCACTACGCTACATGGAGAAAAATCGTAACATCTACCGACTCATTCTGTCGCTCAGTTGGTATGAGCAGTAGCAGCGGTGACAACAAGTGCTGGTTCGAGTCTAGTCGGTTAAAAGTGATTTTTTTAAATGTTACCTTTAAACGAAGTGACGCTATATCCTCATGGGGGTCGCAGATCATTTCTTCAGATTTGGTCTTCAACACGTATACTGTATTAATGTGTGCCAGTACGTTTGAAAACGACATCTCCAAGTGCGGACGAACCTGTTATTAAAAAATGTTAGCGTTTTTTTGTTTTTTACATGTGTAGTTTCCACATAATTTTACTGAATTTTCGTGGACCCATTAACATCTTATGCGCGCCCTATTTTTCTTTCACTAACATGAACGCCTTGTAGGTTAGGGTGAAAAGGTTAGTTGTCGATATAGACCTATTTTCATCTGGAATCATCGTTCTAAAGTATCTTTTGATTTTGATGGTCCAATGACAGAGTAAAACTTTGGAAGATCATAATCGTTTATTACTAATAACAAAAATCATTTGACAATAAACTTATAGGTTACGTGTAAACATTTCTGAATCCCTGAATCAATGATCGCTGTCATGCGATGGTGGCAAACGCTTTGCAATGCGAAAGCAATCACAAACTTTAGTGTTGCAAGTTTAGGCGTTGCTAGTTAGCAATGCTTTGCATTATTGATGTGTGTTTCGACTCTAATTGAAATAAGTTCAGCTCAATTTATGTTGCTGCGGAACGGAATGTAACCCAATTTTTGTAACGAAATTGAACATATCAGAATTGTAATAAATTTTAAGTCAATTGTGCAGCAAAAGCGTACATACTACAGATAATACGATAGCTGTGGAAATTGCTGCGTCTACACGAGCATGCTCTGTAAGAATCTGTTTTTTGGCTCGTATCTATACTGCCCTCCTTACTTATAACCATGGATCAATAACTCCTCTGAAAAACTTCAAAATACGGTCTCATATCAGGATGACGCTGATCTATAACTTAGTAGTAGTTTATATAATGGAAATGGCCGTGGATATTAATTAATTCATCTTTAATATTAAAGAAATATAAGAAATCAGTTTCTTTTTGTTCTACATTACTCAAATATTGATCATGAACTAAAATTATTTTCTAAATTTTGATAAATATGAGTGTCATTAGATGGCATTGTGCGTCACAAACTAATTTACACAAATTAATGCTTCGTATTTGGATAGATGGCGCTAATCTCAAACAAAATAAAAGAAAAGCCGGCACGACCCTTAAATATCATTGCAATAAGCGCCAACTAGTTAAATTATTCGTTATCATTAGGAATTAGAATAGCATTGATAAATTGCAGCTTGTGAATGTAAAACAAATCAGTGACGCAAATAGCTATTTGGTACTTGTCGCGACATCTGGTGTACCAGTACTAAATAGCCGACTACTCTGTCTTGTGTAGCGATTAGAAGTCCTCTTGATTTATAGGTCCGTGAAATAACCACACATAACACAATACTCTAGTACAGATACCCAATCTCATACAAAGAAATGTTGCACTCGTAACTCCGCTTATTCGGGCGCTTATTTTGAATCTTAACGCTGATCAGTAGATGGTACCAAGTAAACCCGCGATATGATTGTAATAGTATTCGAAAAGGCCGACAGAAGGCAGCAATTACATTTTTGTCAAGGTTATTGGTCTTCGAGTTCTTGGGTTTTCGCGATTGTTACACATAGGGAATGACTATTTTTCCAGATTTAAATTGCGTATATTTGTTTTTTCAAACAAACCAACGTTTCAGGCCCTTTACACGTCCCGTGGACACGGTTTGACAGTCAACCGAGACCATGGGACCTGTAAAGGGCAGTATATAGTCCGTACTTTTTAAAAATTCGCTCCTCGCCAATGTAAATTGAGCCTTAAAGCCAAAAGCTTATATTGAAATGTATGGCAGCTACCTCACTTGGCTACCGATTGGCGACGTCGCCAATTTGGAAGCGTAGCCACTACCGACACTCCCGTATATGGAGTTCGGCGACTCTGGCGCTCTGGCGACGTAGCCAACAAAATGTAGGCATGTAAACAGCGCTTCCCTCACTTCAGTCGTCAAACAGTCGCCGTAGGGAATGCATGTCTGTCGACTTCACATTTTAAATTGGTGATAATGGCTTTCTACACTGTTCGCAAGACCGGTTCGTAACAATACAGAAAGATTCATCGGGAGATAGAAAACCGGCCGTGCTTATGGAACAGTGCGTTAAAAGAATATTCCTACAGTAAATTTCATAATAAATAAGAGCGATTTCTTCCACGTCCATTCCTGACGACGCAAACGAATGACTAATTAGGCCCTCGACATACCTGGCTTGGCTACTCCTTGGTTAAAGAGTAGCCAGTAACAGTAACTACTCTTTGGTTACTCTGTTTGACGACTGTCGGTTGCCAGAGGTAGCCTACCAAGTATTCACTGTTGGCGACGTCGCCATGGCGTCCTGGTGAGGCAGAGATCTAAATCTAATATAAGTAAGTAGAAAAATTCTGTTGATGTTACAATGATTTTACTTGAATTCAAAGTAATGAATAACCGTCATCAACCAAGCGCCTGCCAAAGTTAAAGAAGCAAACACGTTTAAAAAATATTTCTCAACTCACGGTCTCCAGAACGTCAGTGATCTTGCAACCAGGTCTAGTAACCCTTGGTAGAAGACGGGACACAGTACGTCCAGCTTGAATGATATTCAGTTCACGATCAAACATGAGATGGAATGGAAATACTCGGCAGAATGTAGCTGGACTCACTTTTGGCTCTGAGAAAAAGAAAAAACTATTTATAAAGATCCAGGGATTTTGAAGTCAGATCTCCATTTGAGTTTACATTGACAAAGTGGTTCTCCTTTTCTTCTCGTGACCACTAGATTTTGGCCTAAATAAATTCAAATATATTAAGCGATCGTTAGTAAAAAACTGTAATATAAAAAAGTGACTGATCAGTCCACGATTGTTGGAGTGTAAATGCCAGTGTTAAAGTAGGAGATTCCCTGATCCTTATGAGTGTCAGATCAACGATTTTAGCTCCGGGGACATTACTTTGAACACCAAGATCAGAACCACTATCGAAAGTTCGTTTTGTCTGACTCTGAAGATCCTTATCTAGTACTCAAAGTGTTAATCGCTGGACTCTAGTGATCAAAAATGTGATAAACGATTTCAAGGTTCTGAGAAAAGCTGTCTGTTAGAGATTATAGTAGTCCTATGGGAGTACGGTGGCTTCTAAATTGACATGACCACGACTAGACTTCCCGTGGCATATACCTCAAATTAATGTCTAAGTTACATACATTTGTACATATTTGGCAGCAATGACTTTCGAAAACATCAAGGAGAGTGTTCACAACCCCTGATAAACGTCTGAAGAATCCAACCCTGACGCAAACCCTCTCGTTAGAGGAGACCCGTACCGAGTAGTGGAACGTATAATGTGATGACGACGATGATGAGCTAACGTTAGTTTCCTATGTGGAGCATAGTGTTCGAGTAGGCAATATTACCAATATTATAGTATATATTGGGTATAGTTCAGTTGTTTATCTGTATAAGAAGAAGGGAGTGAGGAAGGGGGATGAAATAGATGGGGCAGTAGAGCAGTTCGTACTAACCAAGTGAAAGTGTTTCAATCTCAGCAATTTCAGGAACAGACACTTTTCCACTGTTAGAAGTCTCGGTGATCAGAAACTGTACGTGGTCGCATTCCTTCTTAGACTTCAGGATCTCTACTTTGACTTCTGTGTTGTGAAGTTTGCTGGCCACCGTCTGTAAAAATAACAAAAAAAATACAAAGTGGTTACACGTACATATCAAAAGTGTCTATAGTACAAGCACGTTTTTCCCAATTACTGAAACATAGATTTTTTTATGTTGAAAATGATATTGTCCAAAAAAATCCATTGGTGTTAAAAGAAAATCATTAAAAAAGCTGATTTTCAGTAATTATCAAAAACGTGCTTGATCCCTTTTAGACAACTTTGATGTGTGCATATACATATAGGCTGTCGCAAAATCCTGCCTTTGGATTATAGTACTTTGCTAGCATTTATCATGTTATTAGTTAAAATCAAATCGTACCTTAACGATTCCGATGACAATATGTTCCAAGCCTGGTCTGTCAGAGTAATAATGCAGGACCAAAGCACCGTCTTCTGGCCTTTCCGTGCAGCGGAAAGATGGAGCCCGCATGCCTGGATAGAGGGTGCCCAAGTGATCGTGGAGAGCGTCCAGGTTCTGAAAAAGAATAATGCAATGTAATATCAATATTTGATGACCTGTACGGATAGATGTCTAGTTGGTTAAAACCCTTTAGACAACATCGTAGAAAATAATTTAAAATTTAAGTCCTAAAAACGCCAAGTTTTCGCCATAACAAAATATTTTGCGCATATACAAAATGACACACTTTCCAGGAGAAAGGTTTTAACATTATATCTATGAGCGAAATCAGTGGATACGTTTTCATGCTTAAATTCACTCATACTTTAGACTCATAATTCAAAGGGACAAGACAGCGTAGTCGGGTATTTAGTACTCAATGTACACCAAATGTCGCGACGATTGTCAGATAACTATTTTTGTAAATAATTTGTTTTACAGCTGTAAAATATTAAATTTACTCTAATTTCTAGTGATAACTAATACAACTAGATGGCGCGTATTGCACGGATTTTTATGGACAGTGCCGGCTATTCATTTATTTTGTTTAGGATTAGCGCCATCTACCCATAGGAAGCATTAATTTTTACATTAGTTTGTATCATACGATGCCATCTATTGACACGCATATTTGTCAAAATTCAGACAATAATTTTCGCTCATGATCAATATTTGGATAATAGTACAAGGAAAATTCAACTGCTTTCTTATATTTAATTTCAGACTGGAATTAATTGATATCCACGGCCATTTACCTAATATCATCGAGTATATAACCAGAAGTAGAGGCGAAATAATGGTCATCCGACCCTGGCAACTCGTTAAGTAAATGGGCCTTATATCACTTTTAAATATCACCTCTCATTTGCACTGAAATCACAAATTAGAAAACTGAAATAGTACAGCGTCAACAACTGACCTGTTTGTTCCCAAAAATATTCTGTATTTATTGTAATAAAGATAATATCTCTAACAATCGGGGGCTGTTCCGTTCGGTGGTGTGGGAAAAACAGCAAAACATCTAATTACAAAACAAACGCAATCACATTTCATTGGTAATTAAATATTAAATATGTACTTTTGCAATTTTCGTCCATTAGAGCAAAGCTCAAGTTAAACTCGAATTCGGGCTGGCCAATCGGAGCGCAGCGCCGTTGTCACAGTAATGATTTGGCAGAATAATTTTCAAACCAATTAAATGACATTTCGTCTCTATTTCTGGGTATACACTCGATGGCCCATGCTTATACACAAATTATTTCGTGTAGTTTGTATTATTCTTATGACTTTCATATTATGCCTCCATTTTAACAAAGTTACTAAATACAAGAATATTACCTGCAAGAAATCACGCGGAGTAGCACCCAGTACTTGAAGAATTTTATCATAGCCGGAATCTTGACAGAACTCGAAGAAAGTCTTGCCAAATAGTTCCAGAATTGCGTCAGCTGGAATGTCTGTAATATATAATTAATACGAAACAATTAATTGCGTTGTCATCCGAAACATTTTAGGCTTGTACATTTTGTAATCAATTACACAAGTCAACACGGGTTTTGTGACTGAAATGAGGAAAAGAAATAATATATTGTCCATTAATTTGTTTTTGCAGCTGAGGCCTATATATTCCACCATCAATAACAAAAATGACGTAATTTATAAGCGTTTTTTTAAACCGACAAATTAGATTTTTATAAATAAAAACATGTGTGGCAAAAACATATATTATACGCTAGTTTTTTTATCTGGTGCCAATTTTATTTAATACTACTACTAACTACTAACTAGTTCTGCACCTGTTGGTAAGCGACACACTTATCTATAACAGTTACAATGTCACTGCCACTTCAAAAGCACAATATATCCTCAATATACATCTTTAAAACATTGTCTGATTATCTGATCAAAAAACTAAATAAATTATAAAATATTTTAAAAAGACAAAAAGATTTAATATTAAAAAATATTACTATGATATTAATGAACTTTGATCAAAAGCTTCTAACCCAAATGAAGAGTTAAAACAGCCTAGGTCTCTCCTCCCTACTCTCTTCGCTTCTACTTTGTTCAGGTACTGAAAGGATTCAAGATATTGTGTTTCTTTTATTATGTAATACATCATAAATGCATGCTTTTAAGAGAAGTGACTCAAAACAGACTGTAGATTTTTTTTATATTGCTATTCTTAATAAAGAACTCGAACGAAACATCTCCAATAAAAAAATGTTATAACATTTGTTGCTGCCCTTCCGTAATAGGACACAATGGTTTATTTGGTTTTTTGGAATATTATATTTTGGTTTTTAAAGATCCTACGTATTCACCTTTTTTTCTATACCTATGATTCACCTTTACGAATGAGGTCAAACTACTACGTGACATATTATTATGCTTACACGTACCAAACACCTTGCGTGCTGTTTACCAAAGCCACGTTATTTTCAGTAGGTCTTGTTAGTTAATTCTGATTAGGCTATTGTGGAATGAAATTTTAACAATCATACCATTATATTGGCCTAAAATATACCAGTGTCTAGTTTTGAATATACACTCGCCTACTTGAAGTATCCGAGCAAACACAGGTGAAGGGTGATAAGGTGCTGAGATAAAAACGGGCTCCAGGCGGCGACAGCTACCAGACACTTGTCATCTGAACATATTCGACTGCGCTCACAATTGTTTTGTTTTGTATTTCAAAAAGCCCATATAACCATTTGAATACAATTCATAAACAAAATTACTAGAGACTACTAAATAACAAATAATTATGACCAAGGTATCGTAAAAGATGTAAACAATGTAGAATGGTAACAATGTAATTATGGAACAAATTTAACTTTGTATATTTGTTTTACTGATATATAAAGATATCCGCCATCAACTTTACCATAACATATTAGTTATCGAATAAACTTCGTTCTTGCGAAATCCAATTGCTCTTTGAAATATTGCCGCATACAAACTGGACTTTGTTTTTCGAATAGACAATTTAAACACAAAGTAAGTATACTATTATAGCTCATTTCGAATACATGACCATTCCGAGCTTAAGTACCCATATCTGATAATAATTCAACATATTGTAGTGTTTTGCATATTTATTATACGTGTCCATTGACAAGTATGGCGATGGTACCATTGACCGACATAATTTCTTAATTAATTTTTAATAAGATTTAGGACAAAATATTCTATCACAGTAACACGATTGTTATTGATGAGTGTCAATCACTGGGTGTTCATTATTGTGAATGTCGATTACTGGTTAGTTAATTAGTGTATTTTTGGTGTTAAACACTGGA
>NW_020653344.1:3224399-3246337 GCF_003589595.1 Hyposmocoma kahamanoa
TCAGGTGTGGAAACGTAACAGTTTACTTTTGCGTTTATACTATTAATTTGCAATTGCATGAGAAAACAGATAGTGTCATCCATCTCTATTGTCCTTAAACATTTTTGAAATTTCACTTGATATCCGATTCTTTATCTCATCACCATCAACTACAAGACTTTATTTTTAATTGGACTGTAAAATGTTTGATTTTCTGTAATATATTTTGATACTGTATTCTCCATTTATTTTAAATTTCGTGTTTGGATTTGGATCAGAATTACGGAATGGAGCCAAACAACTGTGTACAATTTCATTCGTAGCAGCTCTCTACTTAAAAAAATAGATTGACAAATATACACTCCCGGACACATAATTCGAGCCACCTTGCATTTTTATCCTTAAAGGGCTAGAATATAAAAATATAGTTATCGCCGAAGAAAAAAATTTCTCCGGTTTTTAAATTCAACTGCTGTATAAAGTACGCATAGTTGTGGCTTTTTTCGTTAAGAGGGCAGTATACTAAACGTCATTTCCTGAAGTCCTTATTGAAAATTTGATTTAAATTATTTTAATTCGTCAAAGGGGCACGCCGTTCTAATTGACTGCAAAATAGGCTTCGTGAAATTGCTCTACTTCAAGAGAGTAAATGTAACAAAGAATTGAATTGAATTAAGAGTACAATTGTCGGCTTCGAAGACCTACAACAGGCTTGCACGTGAAATTATGGTTTGCATTAACTATGTAGATTTCTACAATAATGAAGTTTTATTACAAAATTTACATTTGTTATTTTTTTTAAACTACACGGAATTGTTAGATTTACTATAATATTGTTTTACTACTTAAGTTTTTATGCTTTTGTAGTAACTAATTAGTTGCAGAAGAGCTTCTTGTGAAATAGTTAGACAAGCGGCAATGTTAGTATTATGCGTTCTGGTTTTGAAGAGTGCTGGTGAAGTTACAGGCACATGGGACTTGTCAACTTATGTCTCGAGGTGCCGGGCGCAGTAGCAGTGCCTGTAAGATCTCTGCGCTTTTGAATTTCTGAGTGACACTGCAACTGTTATGGATAGACGTGTCGCTTACCATCAGGCGCACAGTTTGTTCGTCCGGGTACTTAAATTTGACTGCATGGGTATAGTATATTTGCAAATTACCTACATAAAAATAATGAAAACTTTATTAGGTGCGAGTTGGGTTACAGTGATTCAAAATCCGTTCTTGTAAGTTCCTTTGTAACTTGTTCATGACAAAGAAATAAATTTAACTGAAAACTATTTTAAAATTTAATGTATTCCACTTTTGAACGAAGATTAGGTAAACACATAAAAAAGTTCTTGTCGGGAAAATTAAGTTCAGCATTATTTTAACAAGTTATTTTGTTTTCCTCTCGGACGTCATCGTGACCGTGTTACTTAACCAGTTTTAAATGAGGAAATTTTCTATATTTGCGACGGGAAGCCGAAAATATTTTAAAAACAGTCGCCAATTAAGACGTTATAGTAGGTATAACTTTTTATTTATTTTTAAACAGAAAATGATCGCAGTAATGAAGGATGTGATCACAGATTATAGGTTTTAAAGTCTCAGACATAAACTCCTTGTTTCTGCACTGGTGAAGCGATCATTATGATTGATCGACTAATAAATAACCTATCGTAAACTCTGAACAATCATGTACTAAGTCGTAATATCTTCGTACAATGTAATATAACACTGTCTCCGTAAATAATCGTGTTATTTTAAAAAGTGTGACAAAATATCGGAAATCTTAAAAAAATATCAATTTTCACACCCTTAATCGTAAACCTTGTTCAGCGTTTTGAAAATTTGTTGTATGTACTATGAAAAACTACGATAAATTTAACTTTTATAGTATCAGTAGTGCTGCCAACTTACCTATTTCTGCCGCCAAGCAGTTATGAGAGCATTACTGTATTTCGGTTTTGAAGGGTAAGTAAGTAAGGGTAAGACTTGTCAACCTATATCTCAGGGTGAAAGGCGCAGTGGCCTTCAGATCTTTGCGATTTAAAGCTCTGAGTGGCACTGTAACTGCTATGGACATGCGTGTAGCTTACCATCAGCCACACGACTTGTTCGTCCTGTCACTTGATATAATAAAAAAAAACTTTTGCGTTGCATTGTACTAACATTTCAAAATAGGAATAAATTCGATTAAACAATTTATTAGGTATTTGCACACCTTAAATAAATGTATGATAAGTTTAGATTGTGTAGAAATTAACCACTGGTATAAAAATCACGAACTAATAAATAGATTGTTGAAGGTAAAAAAATACAGTGCAACTGAGAATTCCTCCCTTTCGGATACTATTAAAAATAAAAACAATACAAGTTTCAAACTTTGTATCGAATGAAGCTATGTCGTTGCTGACTATGATTAGTTTTAAAAGTGTGTCATTTATGACTGTCGGTTGGCTAATAATTTTCAAAAATGCATGATGTTTTTTATCCAGAGGAAAATAACTCAATTTTCAAAAAACGTTTTCTTAAAGTGTACACATTTGTCACATCGATGTTCTACTCCTGCATCTGTATTAGTTCAAACTATAGCAATCTACAAGAAAAATGGCATGTCACTAAATTGAGGTTTTAAAACACTGTACTTGTCCTATTAAAAAAAAAAATATAATTTATTTATGAAATTCATTAATCACGCGATTAATTTATTCCCATTTTGTAATTTTAGTACGATAAATTATTTTAAGATCGTCGATTACCCTAGTTTGGGTAGGTATACTACTGGTGTAGTTGATGACAAATGTGTGGTAAGCAAAATAAATAATAACCTACAAACTGTTACATTTGTCTCCCAATAGGTTAAGCAGGAACTGTGGATAACAAAATACTCGAATTTCATTCCCTAATAAATAATATTAACGCATAAAGAGAAAAAGAAAATGGAAGATGGTTCCTACCGTCCTTTTAACAGTAATATCAGGTCCTGTTTACTTTTCATTGGTCGGTAAAAGTCGTTTCTCTAGAAAGAAGTAATCTCGTAGTCACTTTGTATAAAAGATAAAAAGGAATTTCACGTTTTCTCCTTCCAAGTGGTTAGACAAACATTGAGCGGAATTATATTTGAGGATTTCATAATAAAAGTTTTATGAGATGGCCCATTATTTGCATTAAATCTTTTTTATTCTATATTCTTTTTAACCAAGTTCTCAATTCGAGTGTGTGTTTTTTCTTTTTTTTTTTGTATGTATGTTACGCGATAACTCCGGTATTTGTGAACCAATTTTCATGATTCTTTTTTTGTTGGAAAGAGGGTATCTCCATAGTAGTCCCATTCAATTTTGAAGAAAATCATCCACCTCTAAGGGTGGCTGTTCACGCATCGAGTCATTTTTATAAATAGCGCCTAAATTTTAGTATAATGAGCAATTAATTTAATGGGTGGATTTTGCTATTCTTTTATTCAAGGCGTTTTTCTCTCTATATACTTTGAGTAGTGAGAACCGATTTTTATTATCTCCCGTGTCAAGTCCCGTATAGTGGCGAACTAGGAGATGAATGCGGGTTTGCGCACTTTCCGGTAACCGATTTCAATAAAACTTGGTAATTATATGTAATTCCACGTACTTTTGAGGTCGGTTTTTTTAGT
Source organism: Hyposmocoma kahamanoa (assembly GCF_003589595.1). Lineage (NCBI taxonomy): Eukaryota > Metazoa > Arthropoda > Insecta > Lepidoptera > Cosmopterigidae > Hyposmocoma > Hyposmocoma kahamanoa. The sequence continues at coordinate 3,228,010 of NW_020653344.1, forward strand.
ACTCTATACTGAGATTATTAGAAACCATATGGCGTATGCTGTCGTCCGCTAACTAAAATGTGGCTATCTGATAATTTTTTTCCATCCTCTAAGGATAAATCATGTTTTGAGATAGCATCTAAAAACGCGTCATAAATTTAAAACGCATGCTATTTTATAACTGTTTGTCGAATGTAATTTTTTTTGGAAGATTGCTCTGTTTGAGTAGTATTGAATAGTCGTACTCACTAAAGTACATAATCAGATGTTTTTTTAAATGCGTTTTGGCGTTATATCATATTAATGATATAATGTTAAAATCTTGATTGCACCAGTGAGCTCTATCTAACCATATTTAAAACGGATATTTGAGTACAGGGTCAAGAGCACGTTAAGCTTGATGCTTAAGACTTAAATCCAACTCTAGGTCGCTTACGATTAGAACGGACCAAAGTACAAAGTGTCAAGCTTGACGTGCTCTTGACTGTACTTACTTGTCGCTCAGCCGCGTTATAGTAAGCAGATGGAGTATGGTCGAGCCTTGGTCTACCTATATGATTTTCTAAGTTACAGATTCTTTAACTGTACATTTTTCCCCGCTTTCATTCTGGTTTAATCTCTCTCCATCCTAAGGTTGACTGGAAGAAATCGCTTCAAGCGATAAGATTGCTATATATAGTTATCCTACTAATGTTTTTATTGTCCTGTAGTCTATCTATGTGTGTGGTGCTCATGTGGTGCTAACAATAAAGAGTTTTCTATCTATCTATGTCTCAATATTCTATTCCTTAGCTTATTAATCAACTGCTAGAAATACCGGGTTGAACAGAATGGCCGACAAAGCTGAAAACTATGAAGAGTCTTAAATATATACTTAATTGTATTGAAAGTCTTTTTGCTTCAAGTGTAATATTTGCTTGAAAAGTCTGTGTTGATAACCTTACATCATAAAACAATAGTTGTTTGGGAGGTAGGTACTCAGGACAATCATATAGCAAACTCGAAGATATCCTGCGCTCATCAGAAGACCCAGAGTGAATTATGTTACTTACAGTATAGGGAACTCTCTAGTTTGAGACCAGACATTGATGTGGCTGTCTGGTACATTATCATTATTATTACCTGTTGAATAGCATAGTCGCTTAACTTTTCCTATACAATTATATATAATATCAACCCTTCATGACATATATAATAAAGTATATAAGAACAGGCGCTAGTCACCTTTTCCATCAAAATAAGGAAAGATACTAAAATAATATAAGAAGTTGTAAGTTCATACATATTTTTGCCGGTACTGCGTAAATGGTAATGCGTCCATTACTGCGTTCCGCTTTTAAAGAGTAAGGGTGCTAGTGAATAATTTCACTTGTATTGTCATCCTTAGCCTCAGGTTGACGGGCAGTGGCAGTGTCCCTCAGAACTTTGCGATTGCAACTGCTATGAACAGACGTGTCACTTACCACAAGTTGTACGATTAGTTTGTCCCGTAACTTGGTATCATTAAAAAAATTAGTATTGCATGTAATTAGACGATTTCGAAATGAGATTTTAATAGACACAGTAAGTTTTGTAATGACTGGTGCGGTTTGCTACAATGGGATATCAAGCAACTCCAATATGTCTCAATATTGATTTTCCCTGAGGAAAGGGTTTAGATGCCAATATCCCGCCTCGCCGGCCCCAAATATATTGGATTATGTTTGTAACAATGTTGAAACTGCTTATAGGTTTCAACAATCAATAAATACTAAAAAAATTTTTGCATAACTTCGTAAAAAGTTCGAGAAAGAGATCTATCGTCGAATCCGGCTCGATAGCGTTCGGGAAGTTACGCCACATCTTCTTGTCCAAAATACCATTTAGTAGCAGCAGAACTCCTTGTGAAAGAGTTCAATTTCTTCCTTCTTCGCGGTGGCAGTTTTCCTCAGATCTTTGGGATTTAAAGCTCTGAGTGGTATTGCAACTGTTATGAACAAGCGTTTTACTTAACACCAAGCGCACGACTTGTTCGTCCAGCCAATTGGTATCATAAAAACCTCAGCGTCTCAAAGCAAGTCTTTAACCAGAGTGTGTTGGCAATGATGACTTACGGCACTAAGACGTGGTCACTCACTATGGGTCTCATAAGATGGCTCAAGGTCACCTAAAGAACAGGGTCTTGCTACGATATCGAAGCAGTATTGAGGATAACAATAGGGGAACCGGAGTAACCGAAGAATTGCAAAATTTAAATGACAATAGATGCGGCACAATGCTCGCAGAAAGATAGCCGAAGGGTCCAAAGAGTTTTCTAGTGGCGATCGAATACCGGAAGACGCAGCGTCGGCAGATAACCCACAAGGTGGATCGATGACCTGGTAAAGATTGCGGGTATCGGCCGGATTCAAACAGCACAAGACTGAGGATATCCTTGATGATGAAAAATCAAGTTTAAAACTTACAAAAAGTATTTAAATTGAAAAGTCATATTACAAAATTGTACACTACGTGTTAGATAATGATGTATGGACAGACAACGTGAGTCTAGATTCCACACAGATATGATTCAAAATGTATTCTGTAGCATTTAAATTTATTTGAAAAGAGCAATCCCTAGAGTTTCTTGCTCGCTCTTCTCAGGGAGGTCAGCGTAGTGACCGAGCAGTAGCTTAAAAAATGACGTTTTCACTTCCCATGCACTTAAGGTTCGTATTTATGCTGGGTGTAGGCTGCATAAAATAGAATTTTATGCTCTAGTGTGTAAAATAAAAAAAACCATCACATTAAATATGTCTAATTGTTGTAATTTTACGTTAAATTTTAATGAAATAATCGTTTATTTGTAATAACGCTGTCGAAGTGAAAAGCAGAGTGTATAACTCGTTCATAAAACCCATTTTACCCTCGACCTGAGTATACTGGATATACTCGCCTCGGGTAACATGACGCGTTTTATGCACTTGTTGTACAATCTATTATTTCAAGTGTAGAAATTTTTACCTATGGAACAAATGATTATTTAACTTTGACTTTGAGTTCATAATTTTGACGACTATTATGTGCTAGGAATCATATAGGAGCATCAATATTTTAAGAATCGAGGGCACGGTTAATACGGCACATTTTGCTTGGGTCTAGCGGCAGGGACACTGGCTTCATTTAAGAGTTTTTTTTTAATTATATTTTTCTTTTGAAATTAAAGCTATTTGATAAATATATATAATATACTCGTATACTGTAATGACTGTTATCTCTGCTTGTATGTATTTATTTATTTATTTATTTATTTATAAGCAAACTTAACAGCTATTACATCTTCTATACAATTGTAGATTAAAAAATTATAAAGCCAATTATAAAGTTTGACCTTTTAACATTTATATTGACGTTACTTAAGCTATTTCTGAGATGTTATACAACAGTCAAATTTTCAATTAATACTAAGATTTGAAAAAACAAAAGAGAAAAAAAAAATGAAATACCAAATCTTTCAACTAAAATTCACATTAAAAAACAATCATATTATTCTTCAAGATTATACGACTTTAAATTGTCTTTTACAATCATTAGATCATTGTGTAATTGAATTTGTTTGTATGACGGCTTGTGTGTGTTTGTGTGTGTGTGTGTGTGGAGGGGTGATAGTGGGAAGTTTTGCTCTGTCTAGTTGTTACTTATAACTTATAACTTGGGGATGCTCTTTCAAAGCGTTAAGGAACTGATAGCGTGAAAGAAAGAAAATGTCGACGTCCCTAAATCTGTCCTCGTACGTGCGCACAATTCTGTGCAAAACTGAGTGTTTTGTATGTTTTGTATGTATGTATTCTACACATGTTCTAGTTCAGTTGACATAAAAAAAAAATTGGTACCTGATGTATGTATGTACCTACGTATTGAATACAGCGGTTTTCTTGTAAAAATTCGAGGTAAGTTTGTGTTTTTTTTATCATGAAAATTTTTAGGAATTGCGTTTTCACACCGTATAGTAAGTAATCAGTATATATCCTCAATTTACTATATATTTTTTCCAAAGTGATTCATTCAACACTTCCACTGCTATGTGGAATCAACCAAAGCCAATTGAGGTTGTTTAGACGACTCTCAAGGTCAGTATTACTGAAATGTGCAAAGAAAACATTTTATACAAAGTTTGTTTTTGAAGCTGAAAATTACATATGAATGCATTGAATACGAAATTAGAATATAGTTTGAGACCGGCTGAGTTCGGTCGGCGAAAAACTAGGTCAGATGTTGATGAAATAGCAATTGGTGTCCCTCAAGGGTCGGTCTTAGGGTATTTCTTATTTATCAACGGCAAGTAACAGTAATTTTATATAATAATCTCAGTACAAAGTACTAAAAAAACCGACCTCAAAAATTCGTGGAATTACATCTACTTGCCAAGTTTTATTGAAATCGGTTACCTGAAACAACAATTTAAATAAGACTAACACTGAGGTATCCTCTTTCCAACAAAAAAGAATTATCAAAATCGGTTCGCAAATGAGTTATCGGTGGAGTTATCGCGTAACATATGTATAAACAAGAAAAAAAACATCGAATTGAAAACCTCCTCCTTTTTTCAAGTCGGTTAAAAATCATTTATTTGCTAAAATACATTTAACAATATCTTATATAATAATTATGAACAGTGTAGTATTTTTTTCAATCTATACAAATGCAAATTTTCGTTACATTATATTATTTTATGTCTCAAATTCTAAATATTTTCTAAATGTATAGAAATGGACCACTTCATTTGCCGAGTTATCGTTTTTAAAATCGTGACCCCTTAATTATCGTGAATAGTCTTGTAGATGGTATACTTTAATGGTCGCATTATTTACGCGTATGCGTTTAGTTTGTTGTGTGTAAATCTTTATTTAGTTTAATGCTTATTTTATAGAAAGAAGTCGTTTTGGTCAATATTCAGGGTAATTTTCGGTTTAATGTAGTAAGCAAATAAGATTCATTGGTTATTATTACTAAATGGCGTTAGTACTGTTTTATGAAATTTCTGAAAATCACATTATGTAGATATAGGTGCATGGTTTTGGTAATTTTCGTATTCAATTCTCAATTTAAAATTACCTGTGACCATCAGTGAAGTGTAAGGATTTTAAGGACCCAGGAGAACAGATATATCAAATAAATTTTTCTTATACAAGTAATATCTTTGAAGCACGTTGTTGTATATATTAAAACTGTAAATAGTTAAATTTTTAACAAATACGTGCACACAACAGTGTTACAAATGCTGAAATATTTTATATCCGCCTGAAATTCGCTTTTATGAGGCAATGAATTCTACAGTGTAGACAAATTTCTTACGAAGAAATGGTAATTAGATTTTTTATTGCATTTCGACATTTAGCTGTATTGTTTTGTTGTGCTATTTTGCTTTATACTAATTATTATTGTTTATATTAGTAACATTCATAATTTATCCTTTGACACATTGGGATGCATTCCTTTACGACTGGCGCTCTCTGGGCAACTTACTACGTACTGCTTTTACCACGATAGCATTCACTGAAGTAAAAAAAGAATCCCTTGACATTACATTTTGAATTGTATTTCATTGATAATTCAAACTAATATTATAAATGCGAAAGTAACCTTGTCACGTTTTCTCGCCTAAACAACCGATGCAATTTTTATAGATTGTGGTATAGACAGATGGGGCCTAGAAGAAAGACGTAGGTGACTTTTTGACAGAGAAATAAATCTTAAAGGGAGTGAAATAGGGGATGAAACTTTGTATGAAGAATCAATAAAGAGCTCGAAGTTGTTATTCTATGCAGACGAAGTCACGCGTATGAAATAAATGATAAAAAAAATTGTTATTTTTCAGCATTTTTGCACGTACAATTTTTGTTTTTGTTCTGTTGATTTGGATATAATATTTTCAATAATTTTTTAAATCTGTGACTTAAAATATATTTATTTAATATTAATAATATTAAAATTTCATTCCGGACAAAACCAATTATCCATAGTTTGTTAACAAAGAACTCAGGAATAAGGTTAGTATGAATGAATGAAATCAAATTTTAAGATTAATTAAATTAAAATAAAGTTAAAATTACATTTTCTATTTAAATGAAGGCAGTGATTCAAACTTAAAATAAATTAAAATTATAAAATTAAAATGCAAAAGGTATAAACTAAAATTAAAATTCAATCACGTAATTAAAATTTGCAAATTACATTAAATATAAAATTGATTATCACACATAAATAAGTAAAGAAAAATAAAATAAAACTAAACTGCCACATGAAGTTGCATCCAGTGGGCCTGGACGGGAAAGTCAATTTATTATACGTTACAACTTCCAAAATGCTGTTGGGCACCCACACACACGTCACCAAAGTGAGGCAACCCGCTTCCTCTGAATGACATGCAAGCCATCTGTGTGTCGCGGTAACTCCAACAACATCCTAAACACGTTGCTATACTGTGTACCCTTAGCGTATTTATGGTCACCTTATTATACTTCACCCACAGGCTACACGTGTAAGTATGCTTCAAAAATCATTAATTTGACCTCCCCGCTACAAGTGCAAACATTCGGGATTGCATATTTGATCTTACTGCAAGGGCTCTCCGTTCTCTCTTTATATCCACCAGATCCAACTGATCCTCATCGAGCTGATGACCAGGAGTTCACTTTTCTTTGTATTATATCTAAGTCCCTGGGCAACAGCATAGTTTTCACATCTAAGAAGTAGTTCACAATTTTACAAGTTTGTCCTTGAGGCTGCAGCAATTAAATACCATAAATATTGATAAACCTAAAAGCGGCTGTTTTGTTTTCCACTGTGGAATATTTTTGCTTTACTTCTTCATCAAAGTTCGAGACAAAATGTATGTAGTTTCGCTAATGGACAATAGATGGCGCTGTATGCATGAAATCTATGCGAGGCCAGTAAAATCGTATTGCTACTTAAATATAGAGGGCGCCGTTACACTGCACAAACTAAAACTAACATTTAAATATTAATAGCACTTAATTTTTTACTGATTAAATAATTACGGCTGTATTTTCGTATAATGTTCTAAGTAATATTTCATCAGTTTTATTTTACACCTGAGCGATTTGTCATTACTTTTAAAATTCAATGCGCAGTATTTTTTACCAGCAAAAGTTGAATCGGTTATTTCAATGTAATATAAATAAATATAGCAACACTCACCTGGAAATTTAAGTTTCGAAAACTATTAGTTCTCTAATTAAATTAAATAGCCACATGAAATTTCGATTTCAAACTGTTTTTCGCTAAGAATCAACGGATCAAAATGAAAATACCTTTTTTCGGAAGTACGAATCCCACACAAACTTAACGATTTTTTTTTATAAATATAGCCGCATTATTTTCGTGGCGTCTATGATTTATTTTTATTTAGGCCGATGTGAACACGCCCGACAAAACCAACCACGCCAAGAGCTCGGCGCAAACTGACGGACGTCCGTGATTGGTTGAACCAACGCGCAGGTAACTTATGAAATTCCACAATTTATTTATTTTTGTAATCATAAACTCCACTTAGTTATTATTATGAACTTCGCAGGCAATTTTAAGGTAATTTCGATATTCCTTGTGAATTATAAATGTTTTGGTATAAAGAAATACAATTGGTAAAGTCATGACATCTGTAAGAGTTTTCCAGAACTTTATGTTTTAAGCTACTAGTCACTGAGTGGCAGCACCAGTTTGTTAAAAATACGTTTGGAATAAGGCTCGTTACAATCGCAACGACTAATATGTCGTCGGGTAATTTTTCAAAGTATATTTTAATACTTTTTTAGAACTAGGTAATTTATATTGTTAGTGTAACATACGATGAAGTGCTTTATGCTCGGCTGGAACTTCTTTTGTTAACCGACTTCATAAAAAAGGAGGTTACACGATTACTCCCGCTTTTGTGCACCGTCTCATTTAAATTTAAAGAAAATTTTCCACTTCTAGGGGTGGAAAGCTAGGGGATGCATCCGGTTTCGCGCACTTTCCGAAAACAGATTTCAATAAAACTTGGCAAATAGATGTAATTCCTCGAACTTTTCAGGTCGGTTTTTTTATAATTGAATAATGAATTTATCAGTGTAAAGGAAATTTCTTTTGCAGAGAGTTTTTCTTTGATATCGTTGTATTTCAAAAATGTATTGAGCTCATTTATGTGAAGCTGTGGCAGCCATAATAAGCCTTGGTAGCTTAATGGTTTGACTTACTGCAGCAGAGGCTGTAGATTTGTACTCAGACTCACATCTCTGAGTTTCTTGGAACTTAAGTACGAAATTTAAATTGAAGTTTACCATGAGTTTTTCGGTGAAAAAAAAACCATCATCACGAAACCTGCACATCGAAGAAGGTTCACAAGCCTCGGAAAACGTGTGAGTCCCCAATACGTAGTGGGCTGGCGTGGCGGACTATGACCTTCGCCTGTGAGGAGAGTCGTGTCCGGCAATGGGACGTATCATCATCATTAACTTAGTTCTTGATGATGATATTCTATTTTGTTTTGCATCCATTCATTAGAGATAAGGTTTTGCGGAGAGATTGCGGGCTCGACGGCAAGACCAGGGTACGGCGGGCATCCGGGCCAAGCTCTCCGCCAGTTATGTCCGTGGCTATGTCCGGACATTGTCGCAGGACACTGCCACTTGGCATCTCCGGCACTGGGGGTCTACTCTCGATCTCCGTCCGACATCCGTCCGAAACAATTAAAAAAACCGGAGAGCTAGTAGAGGATGAGCTAGACATCTTCCGGTCCCTCCGGCCGCGTAGGAATTTGGAACTACAGAGACGGTGTTCATTCGGCGTCGGGTAGTGAGCGTTGTAAGACACGCTCACTACCCGCGCCGCCACCCATGAGGAGATTTGGTAGTGGGTGGCTGAGCAGTGGCAACCGTTAGTCATGCGTACAGCTTCGGTACCTGTCTGGAAAATGAGGAGGGTGCTGTACGTGCACCCGAGACGACTCACCTAAGGCACTAGCCTTACAGAGTACCGGATGAAGTACGTGCAAACGTGCTGATCCGGGGTTAGGACCTGACTTAGATGTCATGGTGTCCTTCCCGCACAACCAAGTTTTGTTTATAGTGCCCCTCCCTATCGATAGGGAGGGGCATCATAAACTAAACTTATGTAGAATGATATGGAACTGTTTATTATTAATGATGATCATAATATTATTATCCCTTGATATTTCATCTTATGTTGTAATATTGTGACATGATATTATGTGAAATAAATTATTATTTTCTATTCCATTATATTTATTACAGGATAAGTACAGTATAAAGCATTAAGGGACATAATGTAAGGAGACCACGATCTTGAAACGGCTGGGGCTGTTAAGCAATAAACAAAGTTACAGCGAAGTTTGCGTGGGTACTTTATAATGGTTATTTAATATTTATTAACCGATTTTAAAAAAGGAGGAGGTTTTCAATTCGTCTGTATGTTTTTAATTTTTTTTTTTTTAATGATTCGCGTTGGAAACAGGGTACTTCAGTAGTGGTCCCACTTAAACTTGAAGAAAATATTCCACATCTGAGGGTGGGAAACTAAGGGATGAATGACTTTTGAGGTCGGTTTTATTAGTACTCTGTACGAAGATTATTAATCTTACTATTCACGTTTAACCGGCCATATGCCCTACAAAAACAGGGTATCCTTAACGATTTTGAGAAAAAAAATCTTACATTTTCATTTTTTTCGTAATTTTTTTTATATACACACATTAAAAGTGTTTAGGGGTCAAGGCATTTGGTTGCCCTATTAAAATGGAGCAAAAGTATCTGTATAAATTTATTAAATTATTTGTTTATTTACTAAATTATGAAATTGACCAAAAAGAACCAACAGCGTTAAAAAAAATTAAAAAACCTGGTCCAGAGATACTTGGTAGTGGGTAAAAACACAGCTGCGCGTTACAGACACCGTGTGTCTTAAAGGTTGTCACTATTTGTTAGCTGTAACTACACATGTACCAGTTGTAAAGTGTAACCCCAATAAAACAAAAATTTTCAAATTTTTTATTATTATATCAAGTGGCGGAACGAACAAGTCATGCACCTCATGGTAAGATGCAGTTAGTCGTCTGCCTTCCATTCCCATCATTTCATGGATAATAAATCTCAGCAGCTCGAGGATTGTTCGATTGTTCGATACTAACAATATTTTAAATATCTTTCAGGAATTTTGCGGTTGATTGTAGTAGAAAATTAGTTCGTTATTATGATCACGTTATACGAAAAACGGCTTTTCGCCGTTGGGTTAAAAGCTTAGGTTTAAAAGACTGGTGTACATAAAATACGAACCTCTAAGGAAATGCTTTTGAAATATAACCGTTGGATGATGAGTCGCCACAGGGGCGAGGTTTTATCTAAGTAGTACCTATATAAATGTCATAATTGTTTTTGATACCTGACTGCAACCCTTTAAAATCGTTTGGTGTCGACCGTAAACGGGTTTATAACCGACTTCAAAAAAGGAGGAGGTTTTCAATTCGACTGTAACTTTTAAATTTTTTTTATATGTATGTTACGCGATTTATGACCCGATTTTGATGATATTTTTGTATTGGAAAGAAAATATTCCACCTCTAAGGGTGGCTGTTCACACAGGAAGACTTGTTTTTTATAAATAGCGCCTAAATTTTATAAGGAGCAATAAAAAAAAAATATTTTGATGGTTGATTTTGCTAGCTCTTATTGAAGGCGTTTTTCTCTCAATATAGTTAAGCAGTGAGCACCAATTTTTATTATCTCCTGTGTTAACTCCCGTATAGTGGAACTAGGGGATGTATCCTGGTTTGCGCACTTTCCGATAACCGATTTCAATAAAACTTGGTAAATATATGTAATTACACAAACTTTTGAGGTCAGTTTTTTTAGTGCAATCTATTTTTTTGCATAATATTCTATTTTGTTTGCGAACGACCAAACGACGTCTGTAAAAGTTTGTAGACATTATCATCGTTTAAGTAGCAGTAGAACTTCTAGTGAAAGAGTTCGTCCAGGTAGTACAGCTCCTACTCTCCTACTCTCCTAGGTGACCTATTTCTGCTGCCAAATGGTAATGTGAGTGTTATTGTGTTTCGGTTTTAAGGGGTGAGGGTACTGGAGAAATTATACGGGACTTGTCAACTTATGTCTCGGAGTGACAGACGTATCTTGCGATCGACCATTTAAACCATTTATTTTCACACACATAACAAAAAAATAATTTACAGAAATGAGAAAGAAATATATTTTTTTGTACAAATTACAGAAATAATTTACAGTGATAATTATAATTATAAAAAAATCAAAATAAAAAGAATTAGATCAAAATCGAAAGAATAATGTATGTGTGTGACGGGCACGAGCTTACGAAAATGTTGAAATCAGTTTGAAATGATTCCAACCCCGATTTTCAGCCCGACTCAGCCTTGGCAGCTCTACGTGGTCGATCACATTCACAAATCGCAAACAAACTTCAGTCTTTGCGATTTAAAGCTCTGAGTGGCACTGCAACAGCTATGGACGTGTCGCCACCAGGTGCACGACTTGTTCGTTCTGTCACTTGGTATCATTACGAAAAAATCATCATCAACAATTCACTTATACGTCTGACGTTGGGGCACGGGTCTCTTCTCAGATTTAGGCCATAGTCTGCCACGCTGGCCCAATGCGGGTTGAGAACTTCACACGTTTCCGATGGTTGTGAACCTTCTTCGACGTGCATGTTTCAACAAAATGTTTTCCTTCACCGAAAAGCTCGTGATACATTTCAAATTAAATTTCGCACACGAATTCTGAGATACTCAGAGATGCGAGCCCGGATTCGAACCCACTGTCTCTGCTTGAGAGGCGGTAGGTCAAACAATTAGGCTACTATGGCTTTAAGCTAAGACCTATAAAGAAGCCTTTTTATTCCTTAATTACAAAAAGTATATATATAGTCCTAATCTGCGGTCAACTAACTAAAACGCGGCTAAGTGGTCAAATAACCGTTTTAAATAGGAATAATCTCAGTACAGTGTACTAAAAAAAACGACCTCAAAAGTACGTAGAATTACATCTATTTGCCAATATTGAAATCGGTTACTGGAAAGTGCGCAAACCCGGATTCATCCCCTAGTTCGCCACTATACGGAACTTGACAAAGCAGATAATAAAAATCGGTTCTCACTACACAAAGTATATTGAGAGAGAAAAACGCCTTAAATTGGGGAATAGCAAAATCAACCATTCAAATAATTGCTCCTTATAATAAAATTTAGGCGCTATTAATAAAAATGAATCTTCTCGCGTGAACAGCCACTCTTAGAGGTGGATGATTTTCTTGAAAATTAAATGGAACTACTATGGAGGTACCCTCCAAAAGGTACAAACAAAAGGTACAAAGGTACAAAAGGTAGAGGTACAAACAAAAAAACATTCAGTCGAATTGAGAACCTCCTCTTTTTTACGTCGGTTAAAAAATAGAGCACAAAATTTTCTTTTAAAAAACAGTTGAAATTAATCGACTTATCAGGACTTACTTAATTTCAATATTGTAAAACCGAGTTTTTTTATTATATTGTAATTATTATGTCTTACGTCTCGTCTCGTCTCGTTTCGTCTCGTCTCGTCTCGTTTCGTTTCGTTTCGTATTATTCGGAACAACAACAGCTATTAATAACGATTTACATTGAATGTTTTTAGGTAAAGCTAGTTAACGCCAATTTTAGTTGTCCACATTAATTTCCAAATATCTAACTTATGTTAAAAATAAGGTAAAAGGTAACACCTCAAAAAAAAAACAAATACAAAATTATCTACAATAATAAGCATAACAAAAAAGGTAAAGCGATGTGAAGAGTTCAATCCTGAACTACAAAAAAGCGTGTATTAAAAAAAGTTATTAAATAGAAAGACACGAAACAAGAAAAATAAACCAATTCTCTAAGTGGTACAACGCACTGTATTCAAATTTCAGTTAATTTGAAATATTTTCAAATAAGATTGTTATCAATTTCCTTTTAAAAGTGTGCTTAGATCCTACGAACGGCTCCAGTCCATAAAATTTTTGATTAAAAGCACACATGATTTCAATGTTATGGTTTTTTATGATATCTCAAAAAAATATTTTGTCACTTAGTCGCATTTTAGTTAGCGGACAGCAGTAATATTTACTAAGTACACACACTAACTAAGGACTCCTAGATGGGTACACCCTTAAATAGGCCTATAGGCCTATATATACTTAATTAGGCCTGTAGGCCTCCTCCAGTAATTTCCATGTTTTGCAGTTTTTTGCTATAATCATCCATGATTTACCATCCGCTTTCGTCTTGCCAACGTTCTATTAGTCAGCCTCTTCTTTCCTTTCCGTTTGGACCTTTCTAGGCGGTTGTCCTGAGAGCCCATGTATCGTCTTCCGATTGCGCCAGACGGCCCGCTCATGGCCAGCTTACCTTACACCTAACTATGTATAATACCTGTACAGCAAAAAAGTTTTTGCAAATGGATCGAAAAATAAGGACCCAGCTTAAGCACCGTAAGTGGAAACATTTTTTTTTTAATTACCGATGATATATTGTGTATAAATGTGTCGATTCACACACAGGTAAAGGCGTCTTATAATTTTCATTTTTCTGTTTGTCGTAATATTTTCTTTGTTACAAGAAATGAAAGTAAATCATATACCGCTGCAATATGATCTCTTCGTTTTTGGAGAACTAAGTAAACATCTTGAATTCGTCATTGTATAGCTATTGACTGCTAAATGATAGCACATTAATTGAAATTTCAATATAAAATCGAACGTCGTAACTTGATAGGTGTAGAACTATTTACGATACGCCAGTAAGTTTAAGTTATTATTATCAGTCCAGAATTTGTTATTTCTTTTTAAATTACAAATTACAACCAATCATTAACAAGATTTCATAGTGTTTCAAATTAAGGATGTGTAAATTTTAGCAACAATGGGTTTGACATAGTAATCGATCGAGGCACTTCCATTGTTTTTTCTTCCGTTTACGAATACAAAGACTACAATATTTTCACACACAACGAGTAACAAGTACTGTAAGTACTGACCAAAATATTATCTATATTGAATAGGAAAAGCTTCTACTCTCGAAATTCCACGTGCCAGTCATTCAAAATAACGAGCAAGCATTCCGCTAATATTTGGCGCTCTGCCCAATGCTCCATGTTCCCGGTAAAGGTCGGTCATAACCAGAGAAAGTTCATTAAAGCCTCCCGTCATAACTCTTGATATTTCTGTCATTGACACGATGTCCGTTTTTTATAGAGCGAGTATAAAAAGGGTTCGTATATTGCGATAGACGCGTTGTGAAGTAGGCTACAGTAGTGATTTTTCTTTGTATAGTTCGTACACTTGTTATAATAAAGTCATATGTGATCATAAGTCATTCGATTATTCAGAGTATATCTTTCTCTCTTATTGAATCTAAGGCATAAATTGCAATAAAAAAACTGGATATCCATAATAAGGTTAAGCAATATTTCACGTCTGGACAGCTTTTAACTTTGTATAAGCACGAGTTCGATCTTGCATGGAGTATTGCAGTCACCTGTGGGATAGCTCAGCGACGTATCAACTTCAGGCTCTTGATTCGATTGAGCGCAGAGCCAGGAGACTTATTGGCGATGATAAGCTCGAATCTAAACTTCGTAGCCTGTCGGTTTTGTACAGAACACATTTCGGTGAGTGTGCCCATGAGTTCCATCAGCTCATCCCGCCCACCCCATTCGGACCATCGGACATCCAGACAAACGGCGGGATATCATCCTTACTTTGTCGATATTCCCTTCAGGCGTACTAAGCGCGTTCATAATTTTTTATTATGCGCACAGTGCACAGCCCAGGAATGGAATTCTCTGCCTACGACTGTGTTTCCGAGCACACACAACTCGAGTATCTTTAAGGTGTGACTGAATAGGCATCTTCTGGGCGAGCTCGTTCCATCGTAGATCCTATCATTGCCCCAGGTAACGTTTTTGGGCGTAGGTAGTATGTAATTTTAATTTCTGCCGGAAATAGTTAAGGTCGCAGTACTAACCTGGACGAACTTATATATAATACATGTTTTTTTTCAAATGGATGGAAAAATGAAGACCAGTGTAAGCACCGTACAAGTGAAAACCATTTTTTTTTACGTAATGAAATATTGTGCTCTACAAGTGTGTCGATTCACGGGAAAGGGTACCTTGTGGATAAGGTTTATGAAGTGTTATTTCTTGCACCAAACAGTAATGTGAGCAATACTATGTTCCAATGATAGGTACATGGAATTGTCAACTGTACGTCTCTGGGTGGTAGAGGGAGGACAAGCCGTTAGACTACCACAACTTTATTATGTCCATGTGGAATTCTATAAACTTGTTGTTTTCTGCTACTACGAACAAATATCTGAAGCGAAATACAGGACAATGTTATAAACATAACCTATATCAACTTTATAACCCCAACTCCTACAGGCTGTACTCAATTAGCTATTTTGATGCTTTGATAATGAATCACAAATATTGATAGGTCTCCTTAATGCACGTCGTCAAAAACACTGGGTCACAAAATACGCGGGATGTCGCCATCCTTCTTATGTATTCAACACGCATTGCAATTTGTCACGTTAAAAGAGCTAATTGCGAGAGCCTAATGAAATTGTCGTTCAAAACGGATTAATATTCATAAATATTCAGTGGGTTTTTGTAAAAATGGAAAATATAATTCCTAACTTATTTATTTATTTGTGGTAACCATGGAATAAACTAACTAGAGGATGTATGAAGTGGGCGTTTTCTGGTAGTCTTAGTCAATTATTTTTTATATAACAAAACCGTGCGTCAAAGACCGTACTGATATTTATAGGTTTTCTAGCTTTAAGTAAATATTAATTTTACAGTAGAGCTCTTTGTAAAAGAGTTCGTCCAGGAAAGTACTGCCACCTTACCTATTTCTGCCGCCAAGCAGTAATGTCAGCATTACGGTGTTTCGGTTTTGGAGGATAAGGGTACCGGTGCTGGTGAAATTACAAACACGCGTGGGACTTGCCTCCACTGCACTGGGTAATTACTTTTTAAATATTATTTATGTTCCGGAAAATTATAGTGCGCCCTATGTATTTATTTTTTACAAACAAATTACAAAAAAATTACAGGTTTCTTGCTCAACTACGTGGAACTACAGTTCCAAAAGTTATTAATTAAAATTTTTACCGTTTGATTATTAGATGATTACTATACTGTATACATAATATGCAATAATAATTAAAAGTTTAACAAAAAAACGTGTATTTAAAAATATTGCGTAAATTTACAATACAAAAACGAATAAAAGACAAGGTACAAACATCAATGGGTACAAAAGACAAAAGATAGGGTAGAATAGGCGGCTTCATTGCAAGATAGCAATCTTTTTCAGGCAACCTGACGGTGACAGGTTAGAAATTAAAAAGATCAGTGGGTACAATAAATGCTCATGGCATTTGAACCTGGTAACTAAATATGTCATATGTAAATATTTTTGATTAATCGCGATATATTTGTTTTTTTCTGATTGTGTTTGTGACTGTCCCCCGTGTCCACGAGACTTGTAAAGAGCCCGTAAAGCACACAAACACACACACACGCACAAACCCTAGTATAATTTTGTTTTTAATGTAATTTTTAAATACGTCTAACAAATAATTTTTAAATTTTTTGAATTTTTTAATAATTTCTAATTTATTTGCCTCCTGTTTAAGACTCCAGGTAAGCAGTAAGAGTTTTATTCTATGTCATTTTCTGTCACACTACCTTATTTTGTTTACTGGTTGTACTATAACCGATAGGGGGAGCCATGAGTGCCTTAACACAGGATTTACCTAGTTTGGGCTCCTGTCTTCCATACCTAAGCTCTATATTCAATCACGTAATTATATTTTGTACTTTTTAGGAGATAACAAATGACATTATTATTATTAACGTTGGTCAACCGTGACTTCGATACGTGTGCAGAGCCCGAAACGTTGCGTTGTTTAAAAAAAACAAATATACGCAATTTAGATTCAAAATAGTTATTTGTTACGCAAGGCTGCAAAGTTGTTGTTTGACGCGAGTGTTTGTATTGAAACCATAGATATATATCTATGATTGAAACCTGAGTAAGTGAAGGAAGCTAAGATTGAAACACGAGGGAAGCGAGTGGTTCAAAAATAGATTCCTGAGCGTAGCGAGGGTTTCAAGACACGAGACGCAAAACTACTTTGATGCCGTGCAAAACACAACTTTTCACATCACTAAAGCGAGGAAAATGGTAGATGAAAGAAAAACAGTTGAACATAATTTTTTTTAATTAAAAGAAAAAGTTATCTTCGGATGTGTTCTGAATTTACACCTCATCAATTTTTATTCTTGCTTGTACTTTTATTTTGTGTGGTTAAGCGATTATAGAAATTATTCAGTTCTTCGACATATTAAAATAATTTAATTTTAGTTATCATCGTCAATTTAACGTCAACAATAATAAGAATAAAATATACCAACAGGTTTATATTACATAAATAAGTCATGTGCGACAAATCGCGTAGTTGAACGTGTCATTATCTTCTTTTTTTTCAAGCAGCAACCGTTAAAACCTAAGTACCTTTATACCTAGAAAATAAACCGTATATATTTGATAAATGTAATACATACAGTTGTATACGATTCGGAATTTAAGTTTACATTCCGTATCTTGTTTTTTCTAAATAATTTGTGTTTTAATTTATTTTGGTTTTCTTTTTTCAATAGATTTTATTTTCCTTACATTTTAACAATTGTTTGTATGTTGTCTCATTCATTTTATTTATTGTTATCTTCTGTTTCTTTTTAAGTTTTGTGCATTTAAATAAATATATTAGGGTGCCTTCAAATTAGATGCTTTTATAGGGTGATATCGAAATCATTAGCATCCTTTTAAAATAAGACTCTACTCATGATACCTATTACAAATGAAGGTAAATTGTATCTTATGAAAACCATAAAGTATTTACACACATACCATGTGACTATTACTGCAAAAAATCATGAAATAATGGGAATCGAATCCATTGCCCACAAAACGTTGGGCCACTGTGTTCATCAAACTTAATTTGTTTGCACCCTATATATAAGTAGAAAAACATTGCAAGTTACAGCAATAATACCAAAAATATATCAAAATAGGATGAGAAAAACCGCCTAAAACATGTTACATTTAGAATTGTACTTAGGCTGCTGCTAACAGATTGAGAGTATCAACTTCATGCAGCCGAGATCACGACTCCATGAAGTTGATAACGATTTCACGCATTAACTGCATGTAGTCGATCTCGGCTGCATGAAGTCAGTTTCAACTGCATGAA
>NW_020653344.1:3256337-3308583 GCF_003589595.1 Hyposmocoma kahamanoa
ATAAATTATAAAAACTTGATTTCTTACTTAATTACATTAGCTAACACCTTCACATCATTAATATTGCTTAGCAACAGACAGTGAGCATAATAATGCCATTGGCAATAGATATTAAATTTTCACTGTCATTGTAGTTTTTTCCTTTTTACGAGTCAATTTTGTATTCTTACATTGAAACTTATTCATGGGATATAAGTAATCGTAGTAAACGATTTATTTTATTATACAACAAAGTTACTAAGAAGGCAAAAGAATCTGTGCGAGTGACAGTTCGAAACCATTCTGTGGGACTAACCATGTCTGCTCCACTTTTGCTGGTTTGGAATGTGGGGACTCAAGGAGATAATGAATGCTTTTTTGTTGCGGTTAGTAATATGAACACCTAGCGCATTGAAAGTATACCACGTTTAGCACGGAGTTCGAAACGTGCTGACTTCTTTATGTCTCTTTAGGCTGTTTCTAAATTAAGCAAGGTTGTTTTATGTGTGCCACCCCAAGTCGTTATGCAGTACACAAACAACGACTGCCAAAATGATAAAAATATTAAAAACATTGTACATGAAAAAATATTTTTTTTATATGCAACCAAGTGAAGGGACGAACAAGTCGTGGATCTGGTGGTAAGCGACACACCTGGCCAGTACTTTGAATCACAAAGATCGGAGGGGCACTGCCACTGCACGCGTCAGCCTGAGACACAAGTTGATAAGTCCCATGTGCCTGTGATTTTACCAGCACACTTACCGTTCAAAACTGGAACGCTGTAATGCTCATACGACTTGGCGACAGAAATTGGTGAGGTGGCAGTACTTCTGGACGAATTCTTTCACAAGGAGCTCTACTGCTACTCAAATATCAAAGAAAAGATACGTAACCAAGCCATTAATTGATGTATAAAAGCAACTTTCAATAAAAAAAATTAAGTCTAAGATTCTGCCTTAAATGAATAATGTAATTAATTATCCCAATTTGAAACAAACAGTTGTAAACGAGGGCGGTTCTCTCTTTACCATGGGATGATGTTACGCAGCTCTGACAGAAGGTCTGGGCAGTAGTTCCCAAGAAGGGACTCGACTCCTGGAAACCGGTCCGCGCGACGATGATTTTCACCCTATATCACAGCCAATAAAATTTCACCCTATGTGAACGTATGCAATATTAGAAGGTCCGGGCAGTAGTTTCCAAGAAAGGACCCAACTCCTGGTTAGCTTATTCGAGGGAAAATCTTAATACCGCGATTAAGAAATAACGCCAATTAGGTCAGTGCCATCTAGCGGATTCTTAGTGAACTAAAAGTAAACTTTCTGACTTAAGGCCATTTAATACATATAGCAGGTTTGTTACTTAGTTTAAAATATTAATTGCTATCCTCATATCAGGTAAATCATATAATTAATTGAGAATGCAGTTAATCCTGTGAGAACAAGAACACTGAAGTTTCCATTGGTTAAAATAGTCACGTAGCAATATTAGACTGGCACTTGATTCGTAATATAACAAGCCTCATTCAAAACTGTCATACCCTGAAAATATCTACCTGATGATTTAGGTGATTTTGAAATAGCCCGCCATTTTCGAGAATCTATGATATTATTATACAATGAATAATTCAAAAGGGATCTTCTAAAACACGTACTTATATATTCACCTAAAGTAAATATAAAAAATTCGAAATAAAAATGAATTTGTTTTTATGGAAAACTTTCACTTAAATGTTTTCATTGCCAAAGGTAATAAAAATTAAATATTCAAGCCCCCATCAAAGGCCTTCATTAAACATCACAAAAAGGTATCTGCTAGTTAAGAGGATTGGTAAGCGATCACCGTTATAAAAAAAGCGAAAAGGTTTTTCTATTCCACTTGTCTTTAATGTATTTCAATGATTATTTAATATGTTATCGATATTATGAGATGCTATGTTTTTATGCTTTTTTTTTTCGATATTCCTTAGAGGCTTGTGGGGCACCTTAATTAACTTGTTTCTAATTCTTTCTCTTGTACGGAATCATTTACATATAAATCGTTTATGTATGTATGTACTTAGGGTATAGTGGTGCAATTGGCGAACAATGTTAACCAATCAGTAATTTCAAAGTCTTAAGGGTAATTATTTTCAGGTTGGTTTTTTAGGACAAAAATGATGATGGAAAAATAACAAATTCTGCTTATCTTTGACTACAAGGTGTTAACCAAAAATTTGCTTTCCGAGTGAAAACACTCCATAAAACAAAACTACAGGTACATGGGACTTGTCAAGTGATAATGACTGGAAGAAGCAAGCTCAGAACCGAGAGACGTGGTAAAATCTGGTGTCGGAGGTCATGACACACTTTGGGTCACCGAAGTAAATAAGTAAGTAAGTAAGTAAGCTGTAGCAGTAGAGCTTCTTGTGAAAGAGTTCGTCCAGGGAACTGTTGCCACCTTACCTATTTCTGCAGCCAAGCAGTAATGTTTAAATTACTGCGTTCCGATTTTGAAGGGTAGGGATGCTGACGAAAGTACAGGCACATGGGACTTGTTAATTTAAGTCTCAGCATGACAGATGCAGTGGCTGTGCCCATAAAATCTTTGCAATTTAAGGTCTCAATGGCACTGCAACTGTCATGGATAGGCGTGTCGCTTAGCACCAGGCGCAAGACTTGTTCGTCCCGTCACTTGATATTACATTTAAAAAAACTCATAACGCGGGTTTTTTGCCTCTCATACCGCACATTGCAAAGTGTGCATGCAGTTTGTATGTGTTATATAGTACATACATGCTCTTGGAGGAAGAGCGTTACCGAGATAGTATAATAACATTCCTCATGGAAGAATGGCATAAGTGGAATTAGGTCAAACATATTTCTTGCAGATATAGAAAAATATAACCCACAGCCTCTTCAATTGGATATAAGATACAAAAAAATATAACCCACATCCTCGCCAATTGCAGATCTGTGTCTAATGAAGCAATAAACATGTTTCATGTAATTCCAGTTATGCCATTCTTCCATGCGGAGTGTTATTGTTATATTACCTTATATTTCTAAAAAAATCTCTTGTGCTTCTAATATCATAAAGTATTAAGCCCAGTGATAAAATAGTTTTAGGAATTTAATTCAGATTTGAATTGACAATCACACAAACTCGCACTGTTGATGTAATAAGGTCATATCTGCAAAATGACAATTTTTTAGAAGAGACTTTTAAAGGCTCTACAAAGGAAAATGGTTGACAACTTTTTATGTTTAAATAGGAGAATTATAAAATTTCGCATATACATAATTGGTTTCAAATAATTTTTAAGTTCATTGAATGACACGATGTTTGACCATCATGATATTCAACTATTTTTGTGAAATTACTTTTTTGTGATAATTATTAACATATTTATGAAGGAATAAATTCAAATATTTCTCACAAAGATCAAAGATCTGCTATAAGCACATAGAAAAATTTGTAAAGTCCGCTAGTTCGTTCTGTGGCTTAGTTGGCGCCCGGCACGGTTTGCTGGAAGACAGTGGTTCGAATCCAGCCGGATGAAAGGAATTTGTTCTTAGTATCTTTGTATTAATAATTGTTTCAAATAGTTCTAATTATTTTTTACAACTTTTATGTGATAAATGCATTTTTGACGTTTGGTCACATATGGCTGTAATAATGTCAAGGGTAACTTCTTTAAGTCCAAGCTGAGTCGTGAGACACGTTTGTCATCGCGGTGAAAGGACTCGACAATTGAACCTGAGCGCTTAAAGGCGACTTCAAATAATGAAGTTAGCGTGACTAAATTGTGTGCTTTATTGTAAAATTGGTGTAACTCCATATTTTGAAATACATATTTTTTGCTTAATGGTATCAAATTTAATCATATCTTTCATTATAAAAGTGAAGTAACTCCAGTAATTAATAATAATAATAATAATAACATTGACAATGACAATGACAATGACACTTACAATGGCAATGGAAATGCCAGTAACAATTATAATGACAATATCAATGACAATGACAATGACGATAATAATAATAAAGAGTTTTATTTATCTGCATTAAAATAACAACATATTTTCCTTAAATAACAGGTATCATCTAAAGTTACATATATAGATAAAAAGGTATGAGGTATGACGCGTCCTTATTTGCACTTAAACCCTATACGAGTAGAAGGCGTTACTTGTTTATTCAAGGAAATAAAACTGCTAATAATAATAATAATAATAATAATAATAATAATAATAATAATCTTTATTTCTCTCTTACAACGTTATCCTATAAATAAGTAATTTACATTAAGGACTTATTATTAAATACATCTTTGTAAGAGACTGGAGTCCATACTAGGAATTGACCTGTGTTACGGATCTCTAGGCACTCACCAACCGGACCTAAATGCTATATATTCATTGTAAATGTGAATAAGTAACACAATTTAATTACAAGGATATAATTAACTTTTACAATGAACGACACAATTCTGGATCGCTATAATAAAGCGTATGCCTTTGATGAGGTAAGAGGAAGTGCAAGCATTGGACCTATTAATGCAAATAGTTTGAATAAGAAGAAGACCGTGATATACTGCTATATAATATTCAGCAATTTACTGTCCATGGGTAAAGATCAGTTCCACATAATTTTGCGACGATCTTGTAATCTTTGCATCCATATCTATAAGCAGTTATATCTATAAGCAGTGTCTGATTTTCTCTGTCACTAATAGCATGGGTGACAAGGTTATTTGTTTTTAGTACCACATTCGTTTCCTTTCGGAAGTTATGAATAAAATAAATAAAAGAAGCTAATTAAAAGAGTTGCTAACTAAGCTTGAATGGTTGCAAAATCTACGTATCAGGTTTATCTTTGGCCTACGTAAATTTGACCGAACCTTACACTATCGCAATCAACTCAATTGGCTTCCCATTCGTCTTCGCAGGAATTTGCATATTGTCTCTGTTCTCTACAATATTCTTCATAACCCTTCGTCTCCCGAGTGTTTGAGAGAGCGTTTTAGCTTTCTCAGGTCTCATGACAAACCCTGTCGCTCTCTCGTTAGGTCCCAGTTATCTGTTCCTTCCTTCAATTCCGGTTTTTATTCTCACTCCACTGTTCATGCGGTCAGACTTTGGAACGCACTTCCTATCTCTGTTCATGAAAGTACATCATTTGCTACTTTTAAATTGAGAGTTAAGGAGTATTATTTATCTACTGTTCCAT
Source organism: Hyposmocoma kahamanoa (assembly GCF_003589595.1). Classification (NCBI taxonomy): domain Eukaryota; kingdom Metazoa; phylum Arthropoda; class Insecta; order Lepidoptera; family Cosmopterigidae; genus Hyposmocoma; species Hyposmocoma kahamanoa. The sequence goes on from NW_020653344.1 coordinate 3,261,531, forward strand.
CCAGTTTATAGGAATTATATTTTAAAATATGTATTTATCTAGTTTATAATAGTTTAATATTGTTTTACATAATTTTGGATTTGTGTACGTAAGCCCGCTTTTACAATTATTTTGTCGTGTATTTAGGTCTGCAGGAAGAAATTTCTTATAGAAGTAAGCAGTACTTTTTGTTTATGTTTTCCTTTTATTTAATGTATTCTGTGCTTTTTCCTGTGCAATAAATGTTATTAAAAAAAAGCCTTGTATTAATCCTTAATTACAAAAAGTATATAGTTCATAATAATTTGCTAAGTGCACACTATGATTAATTTAGGACCCGGAAAGAGTTTTGCGGTTTTTTGCTTGAACCAGCCACGATTTACCAGCCGCTTTCTCAATCTCGTCTTGCCCACGTTCTATTGATCAGCCTCTCCTTCTCTTTCCGTTCCTTTCCAAGTGGTTGTTATAAATCATTTACAATCTTATAAATAATTATAAATGTTATTAAAAATCTTATGAATAATTAAAAATGGTGTCCTGTTTCACTCCAAAGCCTTTCGACTTAATAGCATAAATGTGGAAGCGTAACGCTTCGTACTTCACCTCTAAGGGTGGAACCCTAGCCTACGTCTAGTCCCCCCTTTGTAAAGCGGAAGGCCGAATGAAATCGTGCAATGCCATCGCACACTCTCCGTGGTTATTGTTTAAAATGGCATTTATACATTTCAATTTACATTTTTTTTCATAGTTTTAGCTAACGCAGTACTCTCGTTATTTTCTGCTCCAGCACATTGCACGTAACAAAACATTTTTACACTTACGTCACAGTACATTTATGAAAATGTTGTTTGAGTTAAGAAAAATATTATGTTTTTATGAAGACATAACATTAATACCTACGCGGAATAAAAATAAACTAAGTTCTTGACAGTCGTTTCCATAAAGTGTGAAATTCATTCAAGATGCAACGTGTAAGCTTCTATAATAAGATTCCGATTGACATTCAAAATTTGCCATTTGAAACTATAACTTATACTAAAGGTTATTTTTAGCTTTTGCGTACTTGGACGACAAAAATCCGTGATAGTGACCCGGTTAGCTCTTTCGGGTATTCTCGATCAAAGATGTTTAAATTAAATATTGTAATGATATGATGTATTCAAATGTATATTTACAAAGAGCAACCCCTTTTTAAGTTTCTTACTTATTCTTCTCAGGGGAATCTGCCTTATGAGTTAGCAGTAGAGTTTAATCAGTATGACGATTAAACTCTACTGACGATCTAACTCTCCCGGTCCTGTGCCTGTGACTTGAATGCGAGTAAGAGAGAACGAGATATGATTGTTATGATTGCAAGTTCTCACTACATTACACCTCGCTTCTGTCATCATAGTTACCAAAAAGAAAATTTAGGGTCCGCTTTTATGTTCTTTCTGACATATTCATTAGTCTCGTGACAACATAATGTAATGTAATTCATTCCAGGTACGAAAAATTCAGAATAACCCTTGTGAGTTTGTCTAGGTTAAAACTTCGCAAATGGTTAGCAATTTTCTGCCATTTAACAACCCTTTTTATTACAAGGCGTTCTATAGTACCGTTAAAGTTTTAACTATTGCAATTAACCATGCAAACGCTTTTACATTTTCTGTCACGCGAACCTGCTTAAACAGAAACTTTCTTGACGGTATTTCTTGTGATGCTATAAAACTTCATTGTATCTATAGGACCCTATCGTTTACATTTGAATTATGTGAATAAATATTTTTGTAAATAAGCAAATTAATACAGTCCGAGGTGAAAATGAGATTTTTGTGAAAATAGAAACAAAGAAAAGTAATTATACTCGAATTAATGGACTTTAACGGAATTAATGAAGTTTAAGTAAACGCCGTACTCGATGGAGCTCTATGTAAATAAAATATAAATTTACAAAGAATGACGTAAGAATTAATTACAGTTTCCTAATTGACGGAAGACTTTCGAGAATCTATTGCTTTGTAAAGTCGCCAATAATAATAAGCGGTTTAATTTATCGATGGAGTGATGTAATATCGCTTCGAAAATCGATGAAGAAATATGTTTATTGTTAATAAATTCGATAGGACTCTATGCTTCCAGCTGCACTATATAGCTCCGATAAGGCGAGGTCGCAGGTTCAACCTCGGCGGATCGAAGGAATTATAGTAATATGCGTAGTATCTTCTTCTTGGGTGCCATCTCCTACCGGAGATCGGCTATCATAGTGGCACTTTGGGTCCGAGAAGTTGCGGCTTGGAACAGTTCTGTGGTACAGGACAGGAAGAGCACGACGAGCTTGACACTTAACATTTAAATCCAACTCTATGCCACCGAAAAGAACGGTCCAAAGTTCAAAGTGTCAAGCATGACGTGTTTTTGACTGTACTGATATTGAACCACCCTGCAAGATTTTGAAGCCATGTGGTTTTTCTACTACCACGTCTTCTGCCGCCCTGAATTTTTCCCTGCAGAGTGAGTTGCAGTAGAGAATATTTATCACTCAGCATGATGTGCCCGGAGTACTGCAGCTTCCTCCTTTTTACTGTCCAGGAGCTCCAAGTCTTTGTGCATCCTCCGCTATACGTTGTCACCGTGTGATGACACCATCCGTCCACGATGTTTTCAAAATTGTTCGATAAACCCACATTTCGAAAGCTTCGAACCGTTTACATAATGTCTGAGTTAGTGTCCATGCTTCTACTCCGTACAAAAGAATTGAATGTGTAGTATTTAAATAATAGAAATATAATAATATGTGCCATACAACCGGATCAATTACCTGTTCTCAAACTAGGGAATTCCCTGTACTATGAGCAACAGAATCCACTCTGGTGCACTTTCCAGAATACCTGGACCAGAACCAAAATTAGAAAAGTTCATTTCCCAAATTTATCCTACCGGGAATCGAACCCGGGACATCCGCATCCAGCGCTCATAATGTAAACTGTCCTCCGGAATCATTGATTTACAAATAAATGGACGACGGGTCTAATACAAAAACCACGAAAAAAATGTCCCAAGTCAACCTATTTAAACGTAGTGACATGTAAAGGAATATGAAAAAGCTAAAACGTTGAATTTAAATTGTAATGGCATCGCAGTACTGTCTAATTTTGCTTGCTTCGCTGTCAGTCGAACAAACGAAGACTAAAGCGTGAATGACGCTCTGTATACGATTTTAACGCCCTATAAGTTCGGACACTTTTTAGCGCGGACCCGACGTCCATATAATTGTAAGTCAATGTCCGGAATAGTAAATTTTTATTTGTGTTCGATTTTTGTATTAATAATTACAAAAAACTAGTGGAGAAATTCAACAAAAACAATTGAATATCATGGTGATATTCAATAAAGAAAATTTTACGAATGTATTTATTATTAGTAAATTGTGTCACGATTAAACTCGTGTATATATAATTATGTAAAAAAACAGCAAATAGTTACAATCTTTCGTATATTTTCCGTTCATTTCTAAGATGAATAATGTGGTTAGACCTCGTAGTATTGAGTTGGATGAAAAGTTCGTTCGGTATCAAAGTATAAATGAAAAAAAAAACATTCAATATTTATTTTGTTGAATATTTTTTGAGGATATTCATATATTTTTTATGAAAATACTACACTTTGGTACAGTTTGGTGTTATTGCTGATATGAAGATCGAAGAACATAAAGAATAAATCGTTCGATCGGGCTGGATTCAAACCAGCACCTGTTTGCCAGACCGCTAATCGTTCTTCCAACAGAGTTACGGAATGCTTCAGTTTGTGCTTGTTTCGGATCTTCGTTTTTGGTTTAAACGATGTAAAGGCAGAATAGCGAATCTGTCCAACAGAATGTTACCTCGTGATCGCGACGCGATAACCAATATGACGAGGATTGCCATTTTTCGGGTAATTTTAGTATTCCCTTTCATAAAAAATCTTATCTTTAATTGTAAAATACATGTCTGAAGTTGTGTCCATTTAAAGAATTTTACAAAGATCGAAACAAGTGAAAATCTGAAAGGACAATGTCGGACGAACATAGTGGATGAGGTAGCGCATCACGTCATCATCGTCATCATCAACCCATTTATACGTCCAATTGCTGGGCATGGGTCTAATTTCTGGCGAGGGATTAGGCCATAGTCTACCACGCTGACCCAATGCGGGTTGGGGACTTTACACGTTTTTGGAGGGTTGTAAACCTTCTTCGACGTGTACGTGTTCACCGAAAAGATCATGGTAAATTTCAAATTAAATGTTACACATAAATTCCAAAAAACTCAAAGGTGAACTAACACATCAGAACTTAACTACAACAGTTTATGACGGTTTTTTAAATACGCGTGTGGTTTGGTATTACCATGATGAAATACAGCACCTTTACCATTTACCAGTTTTGGGCATTTCTCATGAATTATTAACTTAAAACTTTCCCACTCTTTCTTAAAATATGCGCTAAAATAATATTTTTATAATGACCATAGACAAAAATAATATTTTTAAAGAAAACAGTTGTTTTTTGTTTAAACTTAGGTACTGGTAAAAAAGGCACGGATATTTTGGCCAATCCATTACATATATCAATCACTTTGACCCTTTTTCAAATACACCCCGTATTCAAAAGGGCTTACTTAAAAGTATCAGGAGTGTATGGGCATGTATAAAGAGGCTCACGCTAGTGGAGAAGCGAAAGAGGTTTGTCAGGAACGTAGCGAGTGAAGGTTCGTGATATCTCTATGGGAGACACATGTGATAATGTAGAACTGTGGTAAAATTCTCAATACACTCACTTTTTTTTAATAATACCAAGCGATGGGACGACCACGTCGTGGACCTGGTGGTAACGCCTGTCCATAACATTTGCAGAGCCACTCAGAGCTTTAAAACGCAAGGATCGGAGGGACACCATTTGCCACGCCTGTCGGTTCATCATTGAGATCCTTCAGATCTTTTCGGACTTCATCGCTCCAGCGGTACCTACCACGTCCGACTGGTCCGCATCCACTCGTCATTCCAAGTACGCTCTCATCGCAGCATGATCCTCTTCCATTCTCTTCACTTGTCTAAGATAATGAAGTCTCGCAGCTTTAGTTTCTCCCACAATATTAGGCTCGGACATCAAATCTTCAATTTTAAGATTCTTTCTTGCCCTCCAGTTAACATCTTCCCTTTACGTCTCGATATACAGGGTGACATTTTATTGCTCCCTATCTGATTGTTTTTTCGCGACTTGCTTGACAAGGGTCCAGGTAGCAAAAAATGTACATATTGATGGGGACTTTATATGTATACCTGTTAAAGAAAAGGACGCTAATAAAATGTGTATAGAAACGCGAGGAAAGGTCAACCTCGGCGTACATATCTCAAACAGATAAAGGTGCCCTTAAAAAAGGCCGGGTTAAAAGTAATAGGAACTAACGCGCTTGAACGAAACTAAGGGTACAGGAAGTACAAAAAATGTAACAAGAAGGCAGCTTGTGGTGATCTATAGCTTGTGCTTAGCAGATTGGGAGACGATCATGGTAATATACAATAAGTACAATGAGAGATTCGTAAGATCTACTGACTCGGTCTGTAACTCAGTTGGTAAGTGCGACGGCCTCGGTTTGACAGCAAACACGAGTTCGAGTTCAGTCAGATCGAAGGAATGTCTCTTTGTGCTGTTTCATTTTTGTATAAGTAATAAAATCTAATCTAATCTGTCTCTTTCCCAAAGAGCACTACCACTACGCAAATTATTATGAGTTTTGACGTGAATTCTAAGGAATATATCGAGAAGATGGACTGACAGCGTTTCCTTATGCAACCTATTGCAGTTTTACTGCAAGTGCGATGACCCACCTGCCTGCCAAACATAGCATGGCAAATCCAACTATTATTTATTTATTAGGCCTTTTTACAGCACGGCCTCTCCTAGCCTTGAGATTGAATTGCAGATTGGATATAATTATCAATAATGATAACCAATTAGTGGAGTATTTCCACAAAAACAAATAATTAACCGACTTTAAAAAACCAAGGAGGTACTTAATTCGACAGTATGTTTTCCTCCGGCATTTGCAAAACGATTTTGATGATTCTTTTTTGTTGGAAAGAGAGTACCTCAGAAGTAGTCCCATTTAAATTGAAAGAATATATTCCACCTCTAAGGGTGGCAAACTAGGGGATGAATCCGGTTTCGCGCACTTTCCGGTAACCGATTTCAATAAAACTTGGCAAATAAATGTAATCCCACGCACTGTTGAGGTCGTTTTTTTAGTACTCTGTACTGAGATTATGAATATTATCATTCAGCCATACGACGCTCACTGCTGGGCATAGGCCTCTCCCAACGACGATCGGTCCTGCGCTGCCCGCATCCATCGGCGACCTTCACCAGATCGTCGGACCACCTGGTGGGGGGTTTAATCACTGAGTGTCGTCCGGTGCGTAGTCGTCATTGAAGAATCTTTCCGCTTCAACGGCCATCGGTTCTCCTAGCTATGTGCCCCGCCCACTGCCACTTCAGCTGAGCAGTTCTTCGAGATGTCGGTTACCTTAGTTCTACTACGGATTTCCTTATTTCTGATTCTATCACGTAGGGAAATACCGATTATAAATGTCACGGTTTTGAAAACACCATGATAGTAATGAATAAATAAAGATAATTTGTAATTGAAATTGGAATCAAAATTCAGACATTAAGGAAATGAAACTATTTTTCCGGATTTAAATCGCGTATATTTGTTTTTTCAAACAAACCGACGTTTCGGGCCCTCTACAGGTCCCATTGTCACGGTTGACTGAGTGGTACAGTCTTCAACTAGTTATGTTATAACAAAATGGTTGAAGTATGTGTAACAATCGCGAAAACCTAAGAACTCGATATCAGACATTAAGGTCTTTGTCCACATATACAATAATTTGTACCAAAACTAATCCATTTGCGTAATTAGTCCGCACCCGTAGACAGATTAGTAAAACCTTGAAATGGACAGTAGACTACATATATGACGATGTATAGTGCTTAATATGGACAGCGTTTAATATGGGAATTGAAATTTTTATTTCTTTCCATCATCAGAGGACTAGACGTAGGCTGGTGTTCCACCCCGATGTTGTGGATATTTCAAGCGTTTATACCCACATTTATATGCCAACCAACTGCTGTGGAGTAGAATTCACTGCCCGCAGACTCATTCCCTAAACACTATAATTTGCATCTTTTCCAGGGGAGACTGAAGAGGCTTTATTTATGTCTGTATTTAAGTTGCTCCATCGTCGACCTCAACGTTACTTTCATCAGGTGAGATGGAACTCAAATGTCCCTCATTTATTTACAAAAAAAAACGTAAAACAAATCTGTACGTTGATGAATTTGTTGACTACCACACAGAGGTTCCAGGTTCGATTCCTGGGCCGGGAGAAATATTTACATGGCCTACATTTATTTCTCTCGTGAGTTTGGGTGTTATTTGTGGTTGTTTATGTGTATGTTCATGGCACCCGCGATAGAGGGTTTCTCTAGTGCGGGGCTATGTTGAGTGCGTGCATTATTGTTATTAAGTTACTAATATTGATTTAAACAGATATTTACTGAAAATAATTATAATAATAACAATTTCCAGCTCTGTATAACGTATGAGGTGGACATAGATGTTAAAGGAAAGTTATTGGTCGTTACAAGTTATATATGTACAAGCGTTTTGTTTTATTACACCTTAAGGTTTAAAACTTTAAAATTTAAGTAACGTGCAATTTGCACAACGCATACAAACACTCTCTCTCTCACACACACAATGAATTTTTAAATATGTTCTTCAATCTCAACAGTCACTTAGTCTTTAGCAAAAAAATAAAAGTTATTTTTGTATAAAAGTTATAACACATCTATGTAGATTTAGGTGGTGGAGAGCCTGAAGATTCGCAACACAGGTTTTTCCCTAGCGCAGACTCCAGCTCTCTCAAAGGAATCTTTTAATATTACGTTATTGCACCAAAACTTTTGTACTTTACATTTGTAGAAAGTTATATAAATTAATCATCAATATAAAGTGTAATAATCAACAACAGCCATTCATATTCTATTAAAAATTTATTATAAAATAAAAACTGATAGTCCACGTGAACAGATCATAGTACAGTAGCGCGATAGCAAATGTTACGCAACGTTTATAGTTTTATTTTTTTTATATTTTATATTTCGTTTTTCCTGTGATATAAAAGTTGAAACGTTGGCCTGTCAAATGTAGATACGTTCCCTCAACGATACATATTTAGCGCTATTGCAAATTTTATATTTGGTTTAGCTTTGGTATTTAGCGCGATTGGGCTCCAGGTAATACCTGCAGTGAATGTAAAGAACATACTTTTTTAATAGATTGGATGTTAAATTAACGCACTATACGCTAAATAAAGATTGATGACTGACCTTTGTTTATCAATACATCCATCTCAAATACCATCCATATCATATTAACATTTGACGTTTTTATATGACGCGTATCATGGCTTTCTAGAATAGTGACCGACCTCATCATCGTCGGCTTACAAGCTTCCACTGTTGGACAAAAGCTTCTCCCTGAGCACGCTAACTCTCCTGACACTGTGCTGACCGTATCTAGTCGCCGGTCGATCGCAGAAACATCTAATTCATCAAGAATGTAGTGGTATGGTACAGACGCTTGTCAGATTGAAGGATTTTTTAAAAGAGGAAGAACACAAAGAAAAATTTCGTTCAATTACAACTTTTTTATAAAAAAAACGACTGCAAAAGCACGTGGATATACATCTATTTGCTAAGCTTTATTGAAAACGGTTACCGGAAAGTGCATGAAACCGGATTCATCTCCTAGTTTGCCATCTTTAGAGGTGGGCTATTTTCTTTAAATTTAAATGGGACGGATACCACACCCCGGACACTCCATACAACGGTCGAAAATTATTTACCTACTACTACTACATACAGAAAGGGACTATCTGCAAACGCGCAAATGTGTGCGTGAAGTGACAGGGTTACTCATCACTTTCGCGTACAATTTACGTTACGTGGTCAGAGCGGCAACATTCTCAAAATTCTCAAGCGTATCTGTTATCTTCAATTCTATTAAAATAATCCTAATAATTACACATGTTCATTAGGTATTTATATCGATATAATATTATTCTATCGATATAATATCTTTCATTTATTCACTAATTAGAATAATATTGAAGATTTATTAAAAAAATATGTAACAGCATTTAAAGATTGTATTTTGGACAGGTCTTAAATAAGGTAACCAAGGTATTTGAACTTTCTGTCCAAGTTTATCATTACCTAGTTAATAATTACGTATAATCACTACGTAATATTTATCGGCAATACAAATAGAAATTTCGACCTTTGTCTACTAACTCACGAAGTTATGGCGTCTCATTATATTGATTTAATAAATCTGTATTATACATTGACTTACAAATACATGGACGATGGGTCTAATACAAAAACCACGAAAAAAATGTCCCAAGTCAACCTATTTAAACGTAGTGACATGTAAAGGAATATGAAAAAGCTAAAACGTTGAATTTAAATTGTAATGTCATCGCAGTACTGTCTAATTTTGCTTGCTTCGCTGTCAGTCGAACAAACGAAGACTAAAGCGTGAATGACGCTCTGTATACGATTTTAACGCCCTATAAGTTCGGACACTTTTTAGCGCGGACCCGACGTCGATAAAATTGTAAGGCAATGGTATTATACATTACTCTGCACTAAATAAACGAAGAAAACATTATCTGAATGAGTCTCAGACATAAGTCTTTGTCATCTTCGTTTCATCTTTCGAAAAACGAAAGAAACTCCTCTCCTTATTCCGTTTAGATGATATTAAACAGCCGTACGCAGCACAATTCGCGACCATTATAAATAGTAACGTACAATGATGTTATATATTAACGTACTAGTTTCGTGATGAATAAATGAAAACTATATTCAAATATCAAAGCCGTTTTGATGCGTAAACGGCTCGCCGACAGCCTTGTTGTCGTTCAGTCAATGTGACCGTCAATGTGCGGGGCGTGATGCGGTATCTAAATTTAGGGAGGGGCAGAGAGTATCCATTCTGTTACTTTTTTGTTCTCTGCCAATAAAGAGGTTCCATCTTCCCAATAAAAAAAGAATCATCAAATCGGTTCACAAATGCCAGAGTAATTGCGAACCTCCTCCTTTTTAAAGTCGGTTAATTAATAATTGTAAGAACTAGTGGACCAATTTTACATAAATTTAAATTTTTTTAAATTTATCTTTACAAAAAATAGATGAAGTAATTTTACCTTGTGTGTGCGTTTTGTATTAAAATTACAAGAAACTAGTGGATCAATTTTACAAAAAACAAATGAATATCATGCCAATAACGCATTATAATATTTATTACAATCAATAATCACCAGGAAAGTTACCTATCAATAGTCCGAAATGACATTTTCCAGAAATAACGTTTGGTCGAAATTTCATAACCTCGAAAGTAATTTTGAGAGGAAAATGTTTTTTCTTTTAAACCTAACTTAACCTAACCTAACCGAACCTAATCGTGTCTGCGATAAACATTCAACATATCCTGAAAGAACAACTTTTTCGTTATAATTCGGTTTTCGGTGTAATGAAAATTCGAACAAATGTTATTTCGGACAGAAGACAATTCGACTTTGTGATAGGTTACCCATCAGGAATATTGTATAAAAAAAATTAGTCGTAACTTGCGTGCAAAGTCAATGAATCGTATACCGGCCCAATAATACACGTGATTATTTTAATCAGTAGAAACTTGGTGGCTTATTTGGAATGCAAGTTATCGTGTCCTGAATATAGCTGTGTAATCAATGGAAATTGTTTGGTTTAAGTTTTGGTTTTTTAAAGGCAGCAATGTATTTCGAAACTATTGCTGTCTAAATAACACCGGCTTAAACTCTTCAAGATTATGGAAACGCTGGCCAATCCCGTGGTGGTCTATGGCTTAAACCATCCAGAGATAACTCGTGTTCAATTCCGTGATGTACGACGTGGATATAGTTGTAAACGCAAATTGCTCGTTACTAGTTCCATACAGGGTGATATAAAAGTTAACCGTCAGTATAAAGTGTCCTTATCAACAACGGTCATGAATATTCTATTTATTAGAACAGTGATATGTCGTCATATCGTGGCGGTATCGCCGAACATCAAAGACGATACGCTACTGACGGCGGATATTCTAATATTATGAAAATAGCGTATATAAAAGTAGTGCTTTTAAAAATACGCTTTCAGAAACTCGGTTTTCTTTACTCCATTTTTTTTAATAATAATAACGTACACGCTCAACATAGCCATAACTAGGGATCCCCTGTGTCGCGGGTGCCATGGACACACACATAGACAACTACAAATTACACTCAAACTCACGAGAGAAATAAATGTATGCCATACAAATATTTCTCCTAGCCCGGGTATCGAACTTGGGACCTCTGCGTGACAGTCCGGCATGACAACCGTTCGGCCACAGAGGTACTTTTAATTAAAATATCGGCGGCTTTTTTTAACACTTAAATTCATCAAGGCATCACAAAATTAAGGCGTGTCTGCCGACGAACAGTATGCCTGCTTAATCATCATTATCATCAACCCATTTATACGTCCCACTGCCGGGCACGGGTCTCCTCTCAGGCGAGACTTTAGGCCATAGTGCGCCACGCTGGCCCGATGCGCTTTGGAAACTACTTTTCCGAGGGTTGTGAACCTTCTTCGACGTATAGGTTTTATCACGATGCTTTTCTTCACCAAAAAACTCATGGTGTGATTCAAATTAAATTTTGCTTATAAACTTCGAAAAATTTAAAAATGTGAGCCCTGGTTTGAACCCCACGGCCTTTGATTGAGTGGCGTTAGGTTAAACCATTCAACTACCACGGTTTCCTGTAGGACTAGCACGATATATACAAAACACAGTGTATTGAATTATTATCACAAATGATTACTTAAGCTTGGAATGGTTTTGTTTTCGATATGAGTTGCCATAACAATATACTCTGTATCTAAATTGTCTACTCAGAAAAGAAAATCTAGGCAGAACTCTGCAACTTTTCAAAGAGCTATAGCCAATTCCCGGGAACAAACTTTATAACTAACTACAGTAACGTTGATGGCGGTTATCTTCAAACTTTAGTGAAAAGAATAATATACAAAGTTAAGTTTGTTATATGACTACTGTTACCATCCTGTATTGTTTACAACTTGCACAATAAGTTGGTTATATTCGGAATTAGGTACAAATAGCTGCCGGGTATTATTAAATTAGTTGTGCTATACTATTGTGGTGATACGTATATGTTTTGCGGCGAAATAGTAAATACGTACCTATTCCATTTTGTTGGCCTTATCAGAGCTGAGTGAATTAGAACTCTATTGTATTGGAAAAAGTTGACCTTGGTGCTTGTAGTGTAATGTATTTCTACTGTTTTAGGGATAGTCGCGCAACTAGTAAGTAGGTGAGCGAGGACAGCTAGGGTTGCAATACATAATTATGTATAACCTCAAATGGATTATTTACATAGGTTATTTCAGAATTTTATGTTGCATGTATATAATTTATTTTCGTTCAAATGGTAGATTGTGTTAAAGTTGTAAGGGAGGATTTGATGTCAGTATGGTAATAAAAAAACATAAAACATTTTCTTCTGCATGTAGAAATACTTATTTTATGATATATTGACACACGAGAGACACGAGGTTCAGACATATTTTGTTTTTAACCTTCGCAAAAAGAGGGGTATTATAAGTTTGAAATGGCTGAGATAAATGTCTAGCCTACTCTTAAAGCTTTTTTAACCGACTTTTAAAAAAAGGAGGAGGTTCTCGATGTATGTTACGCAGTAACTTAAATTATTATGAGTTTTGACGTGAATTCTAAGGAATATATCGAGAAGATGGACTGACAGCGTCTCTTTAGGCAACCTATTGCAGTTTTACTGCAAGCGCGATGATCCACCTGCCTATCAAACATAGCGTGGTAAATCCAACTATTATTTATAGGCCTTTTTACAGCACGGCCTCTCCTAACCCATCAAATATCAAAAATCAATAATGATAACAAACTAGTGGAGTATTTTCACATAAAAAATAATTAACTGACTTTAAAAAACGAAGGAGGTTCTTAATTCCACAGTGTGTTTTCCTCCGGCATTTGTGTACCAATTTTGATGATTCTGTTTTGTTGGAAGGAGGGAGGGTAGTTTAGTATTGGTCTCATTTAAATTTGAAGAAAATATTCCACCTTTAAGGGCAGAAAACTAGGGGATGAATCGAACTTTGTATTAAAAATTATAACATTTTTCATGGATGGCGCTACGGCAAAAAAGTCGTTGAAAAACCAAATAAAAAGATACAACCCAAGCACATAGAAAAATTCGTGAGGTCCGCTGGTTCGTTCCGTGGCTTAGTTGGTATAGTGTCTGGCGCGGTATGCTAGAAGACGTCGGTTCGAATGCGGCCTATATAACGAAATAGTAGAGTAATTTCACATAAAAATAATTGAATATCAATTCTATAACATTTCTGTTACAATTATTAATACAAAGATTGTACACTTTTTTACACTTTACATTTCTGTGTGAGGTCTTTGTGAGGCTTCTGGAGCTACATTGAAACGCCTGTATTACGGAAATCAGTGTCTTTTCTGATAATAACAACTTACATTTATGTAGTTATTGTAGATACATTTATTTAATGTATCTACAATGAATCATCCATGTCTATATACATATATCCGTACGGGACGAAAAAGTCGTGCGCCTGATGATACGCTTGTCCATAACAGTTGCAGTGTCACTCAGAGCTTTAAATCCCAAAGATCTGAGGAGCACTGCCACTGCGCTCGTCACCCTGAGACATAAGTAGACAAGTCCCATGTGCCTGTAATTTCACCAGCACCTTTATCCTTCAAAACCGGAACAAAGTAATGCTGACATTACTGCTTGGTGGCAGAAATAGGTAAGGTGGCAGTACTTCTCATGATGAAGTCTTTCACATGGAGTTCTACTACTATTATAACACGCACGTACTTGCGTGTGTGGGTGCTTGTGTGTTTTATTTAAAGATGACATGCTGATGTGACGAATAATGTCATATTACATATTATAAGTCTTTATTTTTACCCTAGAAACATTGACTTACAATTATATGGACGTCGGGTCCGCGCTAAAAAGTGTCCGCACTTGTAAGGCGCTAAAATCGTATACAGAGCGCGACAGTCTTCATTTGTTCTACTGACAGCGCGATACTGCGATGACATTACAATTTAAATTTCGAATAGGTTGACTTGGGCCATTTTTTTCGTGATTTTTGTATTAGACCCGTCGTCCATTTATTTGTAAGTCAATGCCTAGAAATAATTAATTTTGATTATAATCAAGAGTCAGAAAATATTTATGGAATGGAAATACATTTGTTTCACAATGTAATCTTTTTTTTTTTTTTTTTTTTTTTATACCTGACAGGCAAATGACTCCACTCCACCTGATGTTAAGTGGAAAGTGGTATCCAAACGCGAAGGAACCTAGTGCAGCGATGGAATCCTCACTGCACTAGCCGCCTCCACCCTGCCTGCCTACAATATGCCTCTTCACGCCTCGTTTGAAGGACCCCATATCATAAGAGGGAGGGAAGACATGTGCCGGAAGGGAGTCCCATTTGTCAACCGTGCGGCAGAGAAAGGAGCCACCGAACCTTTTAGTACGCGATGGAATGCGGCAGGTAGTGAAACGGTGACTACGAAGGCCAGCACGCGTGCTTCTGAGCAGGAACGGGGAAGGGGGGATGAGGTTGAACAGCTCCTCAGAGCACTCACCATGGTACATGCGGTAAAAGGCGCTAAGCGATGCAACATCTCTACGCAGTTGCAGAGGTTCAAGGCGTGATGAGACCTCTTCGTCGCCTATAATTCGAGTAGCACGACGCTGTAATTTATCCAAGGCATCGAGTAGGTACTTGGCGGAGCCGTCCCACAAGTGCGAACAATACTCAACGCAAGACCGGACCTGTGTTTTGTACAGCAGGCATAACTGGTCCGGCGTGAAAAAACGTCGCACCTTGTTCAGGACTCCGAGTTTCCGTGAGGCTGTTTTGATGTAATCTGACAATGTAATCTGAACACCATTGATTATATAACCAGAAATAGAAGCGAAATAAGGGCCATCCATCGCTGGCAACTCATCAGGCAAATTCGCCTTATATCGCTTTTAAATATCAACTCTCGTTTGCGATGAAATCACAAATTAGAGAGCTGAAATAGTATAGCGTCAACCACTGACCTGTGTGTATGTCTGTGTATATTCCAAAAATATTCTGTATTTAGTGTAATAAAAAAATAAGTAAGCCTCACATTGTATGTATCTCTAACAATGGGAGGCTGCTCCTTTCGGTGGTGTGGGGAAAACAGCGAAATTACTAATTAGAAAACAAACGGTTCACGTTTCATGGCTAATTAAATATAAAATACGCAATTTTATCAATTTTCGTTCATTACAGCAAAGCTCAACTTAAACGGGTTGATTTCAAGTGAAACAATTGATGACACCCGTCAATTGTTTCGAATTCGGGCTGGCCAATCGGAGCGCAGTTGTCATTGTAATGATTTGGCAGAATAGGTTTCAAACAAATTAAATGACATTTCGTTTCTATTTCTGGTTATATAGTCGATGCTGTACACTCTCAAGGTTATAGGCAGACAATTAAACTCAAAAATTAAACAAAAGAGGGCAAGTTTTAATGGACCACAAGAGCACCTCGTCATCAATGATCGGTATTGAGGGAGTTTATTTAGTTAAACTAAAGAATAAAGTGGCCATTCCCTTTTATAAATTCCGAAACTTCTCGGAACTTATTATTTAATGAAAATTGAATACATTGGCGACAAATTATTAGTTCCTATTAATAAGTATTTGCTACAAATTATTGTCTCAAAAATAATAATGTAATTGTGATTCTGTACGTACTTATGTATTTAAATACTTAAGTCATTGAATAAATAAGCATGACACAACCTATATTTCAGAATGTTTAGAAAATAAACTGAAAAAAAATGTATAAAAAATAACGACGAAATAGTCCATACAACCTTTCTAATTATATTGTACAGAATGGTTTAGGAGGTTTTAGTTCAAAAACACATTAAGATCAGTTCGTAAGTTCAACAATAAGTGAAGCAATATACGTGTTATGTAAACTCCAAATATGCAGCAGGATGCAGCAATGCCTCGACGACGGAGTTTAGACATGAGGTTGCATTTCCTGAACGATAATTCGCTCTACGTCGGAGCAACTTGGTCATTAGAATTAGTTTCAAGACGGTTATAATATCGTACTTTTAGTGTAATAAAGGCATATTTAATCATACGCCAAATGTGCTGTTATCGCAATGTTTGTTTTTTATTAATGAATGAAATATTAGTTATTGCACATTAAATTACAGTTAAAAATACAATACAGTAACTTAGGTATAAAGATGGTAAGATAATGTGCAACTAGCGGGCTTATTCCTTTGTAGCAATTTCTTCCAGGCAACCTTAGGATAGAAATTTGGGATATGCAAAAGGTCGCAACCAAAGAATATCACTATAAGTACAGTGCATAATAATTATTAATAAACTCATATACGTAGATAGAAATATCCATGCAAATATTATTAATACACAACAATACATAAATGAATAATAATATTAAGTGATTATATACTTTAAAAGGTAAAAGAAAAACGAAAAAATAAGTATAGGAAATAAATGAAAGGATAGTGGAGAAAAAGATAAAAGTTAGAAGTTGAGGAAGTGATCCTTGGACACGTCGTTTTGCAACATTTTAAAATTAAGTTTTTTTTTGTAATTCGAAGTTGATGCGACGAACAAGTCGTGCGCCTTGTGGTAAGCGACACGCCTGTCCCTAATAGTTGCAGTGTCACTTTGAGCTTTTTATCACAAAGATCTGAGGGGCATTGCCACTACGTCTGACACTTTGACGTAAGTTGGCGAATCCCACGTGCCTGTAATTTCGAATTACAATTTTCGAATTTCTTACCCTTCGAAACCGGAACGCAGTAATTTGGACATTACTGCTTGATGGCTTACTTCCCTGGACGAAGTCTTTCACAATCAGCTTTACTGTTCTTACGGACCATACGATTTTTCATAAAATACTGTCAAGTATTGAATTTTTCGTACTGCAAAATAGGCAAAACCTTCACTGGGTTTGTGGGATAGCAAAGTAATTTACATCTATTTATTTTGACTGGAGACAGTTTTTTGTAAAAAGTATACTGAAGCGGCTCGTGTTGTAGCGAAAATCATACGTAATTGAATGTAAAAAAGTGCTACATTATTACCTTCCTTGAACAAATTTCACTTTTTCAGATTTGTTCTTTGAGCGCTATAACTTAGACCTTTTCAAGGTGAAAGTGAATAGGCATTATATTGCGCATGCTTTGCATTTTAGTAGCAATAGATCTCCTTGTAACAGAGTTCGTCCAGGGTACTGCCACCTTTCCTATTTCTGCCGCCAAACGGTAATATGAGCATTACTGCGTTCCGGTTTTGAAGAGTAAGGGTGCTGGTGATTTTTTTTCGGATGTAAATCGCATATATATATTTTCCTAAACAAATCAACGTTTCCTTTTTTGTTTTATTTTTCTTTTGTATTGTTTTTAAATAGTGGTTTAATCTATTTTCTGTAATCTGTCACGTTAAAAATAAAAGGAAAACCAATAATAACGCGACACTTGAGTAAAGTAACATACACGATTTCGTTTCGTTATATTCCTTTGTCTAAAAAAGTAATAAAAAAAACAAATTCCACACACAAACAGCGCACGCGATGGCTTGGCATGAAACAGTGTTTTATGGCTCGTAAACTCCCTTACAATGTCTAAGAATGAAGTGTAAAACGTACTCCATGGATACTATAAAAATGACACTTAAGAGTGGTTCTTAATGTTCCACTACTGTATATGTATCTATTAAACTGGAGGGCTAATCTCAAATTTTAACTTAATTTTTTAAATATTAAACCGGCAAACGGTCGGTCCAGTTCAAGGAATATGGTTAACGCCACGCTAAAGTTAATTACTTACTTAACTTAAATTATTGATAATAATTACAAACTAGTGGAGTAATTTCATAAAAAATAGAATGAATATCATCATGATGTTCAATAAAAATCAATATTACAGATTATAGTATATTATTGCAGAGGCCGTGAAGTAAGACATTGCTGAACTAGTATGAGTTATTAATACGAATCAAGCAATATTCGTTTCCGCCGAGGCTTATATAGTGCTGTTCTCAAATAATGCCAGGAAACAATAAAAAGCTAAAGAGAGAAAAAATATCAATTACCTAATATTATTTGAAAGTAATATTTGACATGTTAGGACAATTGTTAAAAGAAAATGTTATTGTTTTTCCTTTCCTAGTTTTTGATGATGTGGTTGAATGTGTATCCATTGCTATATTTTCGTTACCGTTTTTCCCTTTAATGGCTATAAGACGATTCCAAATGATATTAGAGAACGCACTATATTCCGCATGTGCTCAGATTTATTCCGGCTGAATATTTGAATAAAAAAGTCCATCACCATTGTTTCCAAATGATCGATTTTCCGCCCACTTCCTGATCCAATTGAACTCACTTATGTATACGAATAGAATAATAATGCAGTATTAGGGTACAATAAGAGAAAGCTCGAATGTAGAGCAACATGATCTTGAAAACAAAAGAAACTTTTTTTAAATTCGTATTAATCACAATATTGTCAGACTACTTTTTTATTTTTTGTTTGTTGATCAAAATACAAAAAAACAATACTTGTGTTATTTTTTCTGAGTATTCGATCTTTGTATTAATAATTATAACAAACTAGTGGAGTAATTTCACAAAAAAAAATAAAATTGAATATCAATCCAATAAAAATTGAAAATTCAGTGAATAGCGACATTTCTCGCCAGGGCCGGTAGCTGTAAGTATATCTAAGTGGGTGATAAAACTTTCATAGATCTCTCATAGATGGGGTTACGATTGAAAAGTCGTTGAAAAAGCAAATACAAAGACACGAGAACAAGCACATAGAAAAATTCGTGAGGTCCGATGGTTCGTTCCGTGGCTTAGTTGGTATAGCGTCTGACACGGTATGCTAGAAGACGTCGGTTCGAATCCGGCCGGATCGAAGGAATTTTTTCTGACTGTTCGATCTTTGTATTAATAATTATAACAAAGCAGTGGAGTAATTTCACAAAATATAATTGAATATCAATTCAGTTAAAATTTAAAATACTTATCTACTAATTACAAGCATCGCTCACAAAAGCTCTTCCGGCTTTACCCGCGGCGAATTTAGGCATTTTAAGCAAAAAAAGAAATATAAGGGAGCAAAAATAACAGATGAAAAGACTAGTGTCCCATCATGTTACACAAGAACTAACTTCATTACATTAATACAGGTACAAAAACATGCTAACTTACATACTCATACAATAATAATTAGGTAAGCAAAACCTTTATTTATCTGTCTACCTTATTATCAATCAAGTTCATGAACCGTGTTGCGCGCGTGAGCGGCGCTTCTAACACCATGTTGGTGCGTCCATATGGCACCGCCAGCAGCTGCAGCCGCTTTCACATTTCACACAGTTTCCACACAACATAAACATCTATGACCAATCTACCATAGAAACAAGTTAAAAATTAGCGACGACAGGAGGCACTTAATATTATCACTACGGGTGACTTTAGGGTAAAGGATGTCATTCATAGTTACCATGATACGGTTGTTGAGTTACCTTTTTTTTCAGACTACATTCACCATGAGACCTGTCACGAACATATAAATCTTGAGCCGGCTTCACACGATCCGTGGCGTCATGGACCGCGGCGCTTGAGCTCGCCTTTACACGCCGTATGAGCTCGCGCCAAAGCGTCTGCTGTGGGAAGAACCCATGCGAGTCCGTCGGATCCACCATACGTTGGTACTTCAAAGGCAAGGAGCGAAAGTATATTCGTTTAGCGATTATTCCTTGTTTGAATGATTAGTATGAATCGGTAAAACAAACTACGTATGTACGTGTTCACTCGATACTAACTCAGTACTAATACGGTTCATTTTGCTTAGATCTAGCGTCAGAGACACTGGCTTTATTTCAGAATTTATTTTTTTACAAACGAAATTAAGGCCATTTGGAAAATGTATATCGTATCTATTCAGTTCAGTCGATATAAAAATAAATCATTGGTATACGTAAAATACCTATTGTTTTCTTGTAAAAGAAGAATGGCGACATCCCGTGTATTTTGACCCAGTGTTTTTGACGACGTGCATTAAGGAGACCTATCAATACTTGTGATTCATTATCAAAGCATCAAAAAAGCTGATTGAGTACGGGCCGTAGAAGCTGCGGTTATAAAGTCGATATAGCTTAAGTTTATAACATTGTCCTGTATTTCGCTTCCGATGTATAGTCGTAGTAGCAGAAAATAACTAAATTTCAGTTTGTTCCCAAAAATAATAAAGAACTTCCCGAATATTCGCAAATCTGCCAAACTCTGCCACATTTAATACAACTTGATAATTAGGCATAAACTAAAACGCAAAATTATACTAGCAAAGTTCGTCTCGGCTCGGAACGGCTCTTAGTCGTTATTGGGGAAGCTTTCGCCATCCTTCTTTCAAGGTAAGTCTGTTTTTTTTTAATAATCAGTGTATATCTTCAATTTAATATATATTTTTTCCAAAATGATTGATTCAATAGCTATGCATTCTTCATATGATATTTACGAATGGCAGCTCAAATCAGCTGGCCCTGTTTTCTCGTTCTCCGTTCGACATACTGATATGAATGTCAAATAAGTAATACTCGACCAAAATAAAAAACGTATGATGCGAATGTAGCTTCATACTTGACACTGTTTTTTAATTTGGTCGTATTTGACGGTAATTGTTTCGGACGGATGTTGGACGTTTGACGTTTGACGGAAAACGACAGTAGACATACACCCGAATAGCCCGAGGCCTCCCGCAGCATTAACTAGGAATATTGGAGTACATATCGATTGCTTTCTAGAATAGCGACTTTTCTCAAAAACAAATGATTCAACGGGAAGATGATTAAAAAAACTGAGACATCTCTGGCGAGCAAAGCTGATCAATCGTTTACGGGCGTTGATATTACGACGTGCCTTTTGTGATTAATGTAGCCAATAAAATTTAATACATTCTGAGCACAGCTGCGAAAGGAATAAAGTGAACTGTTTCGGGTTGAGCTACTATTCCTAAAAAGCAATGATATATGGGCATTGGGTAAGAAAATGAGTGATCGCTGAAGTAATATTTTTCGGGATCGATTTCTTAACAAAAAACCAAGATTTATAGAGTAGTTCAGACTGCACTTTGAGAGTCTACTGATGTAGTAAAACGTAGTTCGCGTGACGATGTTGAAATAAATTTCTCTTCAATGTATAGTTGTTCATTTGATGCCAGGTGTACTACAAACGATATAAATTCAAAGTATTGTAGAAGCACAGTTTATGAAGATATTGTAATAGTGCCTCTCCCTAGACGACACGTAGCAGAAGTGCCTTACGCTTGTTCCAGTTAAGACGTGGCTCTGGGATAAATGAAAATAGATAAACAAATAAATAAACGATGGACAAATGAACGTATGGACGTATGAATGAACATTCACTATAATAACAAAACAAGTTTGTTTTTTGAAAGAAACCGACGTTTCGGGCCCTTTACAGGTCCCATGGTCACGGTTGACAATTGCGAAAACCTAAGATCTCGATATCCTGTAACTGGTTAGTTATAATCATTTATTGAATGATCACAGAAATCAGTATAAAAAGGCATGTTTTTCAAACAGTCACCTTGAACCTTATTTACTCTAAAATACACGTAACCGGTAAATGAAATCCAATTCCAGTATCACTTAACTTTTATTAAGACTGAATTCGCAAGATATTCTCCATTTCACTATCGGATCAAATCTGAGCTGTGCGCCGTTACCACTACTTCTAAGTTATAGTGAGCGTAATCGTGCGAAGTTAAGTGCGAATACCATAGAGGACTTTAAATTGGTACTTAAATAGGCAATAGAATAAATAAATCCGTAGAGCGTAACAGATGTGAAGTTAGGTGCAAATACTATAGAGAAATTCAAACCGGTACTAGAACTAATTAAGTTCAAGTTTAAAAAAGTACTCAATAAAATAAATAATATATATATATTTAAATATATATATATATATATATACGAGCGGACAAGAAGACTGTTGGTCACAGTATTATTATTTTCTCATCGCTTCTGCCCCTACTTCTTTTCTCTCTAACGGATACTTGCTTCTGATTGGTCATTATAACGACTACTCAAAATCGAACATCAGTGGCGCCACGAGTACTTAAAAATTATACTTATAACGCCAAAAATAATGTGCAACCAGATAATATTCGACAAAATTACAAGAAACATGAGCAAGTGTGATGAAAATATTAAATAATCCATATTATTCATTAACCGAAGATCAAGAAGAAGTTACATGATGTAGGCGGCTGTTATTTAATAGCGTAGGGTGTCATCGATCATAAATACGCCACTATGCACAAATCACTTCAAAACGTTTCCTGAGAGTAAGTCTAATAACATAAAATTTTATGTCCTTGTCAAACGATTACATTATTTTTTATCTGCACAGTTACACGCATTCGAGAATATAAAGATCATTTTCCGACATATTCCAGTTTTAATATCTAGGCGTGAATGTAGGAAATTTTAATTAAAACCTGGCAGATCTAATTATTCGCGCCTCGCCGGTAATTAAAGGTCTAAGATGCGAAATGACCTAGATTCCTTTCAAAGGCATTAGTGCCAGCGGCTAGGTTATATTGAAAATTAGTATGGGAGATGTGAGATAGAAAAATAGTTAGGCAATTTGGAATGCACTGTTTTAGACTTTAGATATTTATTTTGAATCAGTAAAGAGTACTACAAAAACCGACCTCAAAAGTGCGTGAAACCGGATTCATCCCCTAGTTTGCCACCCTTAGAGGTGGAATATTTTTTTCAAATTTATGAGACGATTACTGAGGTACCGTCTTTCCAATAAAAAAAAGAATCATCAAAATCAGTTTACAAATTATCGTGTAACATACATATAAAAAAACATACAGTCGAATTGAGAATCCTTCCTTTTCTTGAAATCGGTTAAAAAGCTTCATTGCGTTTGATGCCACGTCATACAAATTTTATTAAAAAAGGCTAATTCGGTTGGTAAGAAAATAAATATTATGACTGGAACACACTGAGTGGATGTCCATAGTTTATGCTGAATATGTACGTGTGTATTATTTTATTTAATAAATTTTCATATTAATTATTTATTTTTGAAATCATTCCAAATTACTATCACATTAAATGTTATGGACAGGACAAGTATATTATCATTGTGGACAGGCATGACGTTTACCACCAGACACACGACTTGTTCGTCTCCTCCCTTGGTATCATAAAACAAATCAATCAAACAAAATTTCCTAATAAAATATAGTATTTTATAAATACTTACTACATATAGAATGTATATATTAGGGGTTAAAGTATGAAATTGCCGTTTTATTGCAATAGGTTCTTTGAATTTTCATAGAATCTTCATGGTTTGAGGTTTTCGAATGAAACTTTTTTCAAATGGTTTCTGTGATTTTTTTTTTTTTAATTTGAAACATTTGAATATCGACTTTCAATTGTTTTTGTTATTCAATTTAGACAAGAAAGATGGATACTGCGAAAATTCGAGTGATTTTTGAATACGAGTTCCGACGCGGAACTAACGCGGCAGAAACAGCCCGCAATATCAATGCTGCGTTTGGAGAGGGGTCTACTAATGAACGCACCGTGCAATTTTGGTTTAAACGCTTTCGTGATGGAAATTTCGACTTAAAGAACGAGCCACGAGGAAGACCGCCCACACAGGTGAATAACGATGAATTAAGAGAGATAGTGGAAGCCGATCCTAGTCAAACTACCCAGGAATTAGCGGAATGGTTTAACGTTACCTTACCCACAATATTGACTCACTTGAAAAAGAGTTAACTTGCAAAATAGGTGCGAACATTTTGGACAGACGTGCATTTGCAACGGAATAAGGTTATTATGGATGATATTATTATGCTATCTCACAATCACTGGAAGGGCTTGCTTTTATTTCATTATTATATTCAAATTACTATTAATAATTATTCATTTCAATTTAATTTATTCATATCTAAATGAAGTAATATATTTGATAATAAATACTATTCCCATTACCATTAACATTACATTTCCATTTGCAAAATTATTCGCGCGGCTATATATGCCTTCGTTCTTACTTCTTCATTAAAAATGATTAAAACGAAGAACTTAAAAATTAGTCTCTTTAATGCTGGGTCATTGGGAACAAAGCACGATGAGTTTCTGGTGGCCCTGGCTCGCATATCTCCCGACATACTTGCCATCAATGAAACGTGGCTCCGAACTGGTGAAGAGGGTCGTGCGCCCGCGCCACCGGGATACCGGCTTCGGCATGCCCCACGCCCGCCAACTATCGAACGTGAGCGTGGCGGTGGTGTTGGGTTTTATGTTAGGCAGGGTCTCGCTGTACGTATTGTTCCACACCCTGTACCAGCATCACATGTGGATCAAATGTGGATCTGTTTGACTGCGTGCTCGACGCGTGTCCTTATAGGGACTGCTTACCGTCCACCCTGGCTTAATACTGAAACGTTTTTTGATGCACTAACGGACTCGCTATCTTCTTTCAATAATTTCGACCGAGTCATTCTGTTAGGCGATTTTAACATAGATTTAAACGATAAAAAAGACAGCAAATATAAGCAGCTTAATGATTTTTTGCACTATTTTAATTTGGTAAACTATGTTACAAAATCTACTCATTTTACCACACATAGTGAGACCATAATTGACCTACTCTGCACTGATACTACCGTTTTAAAAATCGACGTAGAACGCATTCAGGATCTGGGAGCCCATGCTCTCATTACAGCCTGTTTTAAAATAAAGAGAAACAAAATCCCTCGTAAAACAATAACTTATAGACCTATAAAATACATTAAACTCGATGATTTTGATGACGACTTGCTTCGTTTGAATCTTCGTGATGTGCTCATTTTGGACAACGTTGATGATATGGTGTCTGCGTTCTCGAGTCGTATTACTCTATTATTTGATGTACATGCACCTACTCGAACCATCACTATACGTGACCGACCAACCCCATGGATCACTAGCAATATCCGCTATCAAATGCAGATACGAGATGAGGCTAGGGAGAGGTATCGTGTGACTGGCATAGTTGAGCACGATAAATATTACAGAGAGTTAAAAAAAAATGTTAACATTTGCCTTTTTGCTGAGCGAAAAGCCTATTTTGAGCAATTTGTCAACAAAAATATTAAAATGCCTAAAGTTCTCTGGAGGAACCTAAAAAGCACAGTTCTACCTAATTCCAAAACCTATCAAGAGCTGCCACAACATCTTCTTGACCCACAAAAAATCAACTCGCATTTCATGAATGTATCAGGTACTAATAGTGTTGTATCATCTGATACTTTCTACTTTAAATCCCATAGACATGGTTCTTCTGTATTTCATATAGAACCAGTTACGGAGAATACAGTGGGTAAGGTCATTCTTAGTATTAAGTCCAATGCTCAAGGAGCTGACCGCCTCAGTAGGGATATGCTATTGCTCACATTGCCTCACTCTCTGCCAATTATCACTTGCATGATCAATAAATCCATTGTTACTGGCAAATTCCCGGCTGCATGGAAAACTGCCCTCGTAAAACCAATCCCTAAAGTTGCTAACCCTAGCGAAGTAAAAGATTTACGCCCCATTAGTCTACTTCCTTATCTATCAAAAATTCTGGAAAAGGTTGTTTTTGATCAACTTTCAAAATATTGTGAATCTCATGACATCTTACCTGAATTACAGTCTGGTTTTAGAAAGGGACGTAGTACGGCGACGGCATTGCTTGATGTTGTTGACAACATACTCTCTAATCAAGATAAAGGCAAAGCAACTATCCTCCTTTTACTGGACTACTCAAGGGCATTTGATTGCATTGATCACCAACTTCTTCTTTCCAAAATGGCGTTCTACGGGTTTGATGATTCTACAATGGCATGGTTTGGCTCGTATTTGGGGGATCGTGCGCAACGTGTTGAGATCTGTGTTGCTGACGGTTTTACCTTAGTTTCGCAGGAGGCGCGTGTAAGCAGAGGAGTGCCTCAGGGATCTATATTGGGTCCTCTTCTGTTTATACTCTACACTTCCGATATAACAAGTTCTATCAAACACTCTCAGTATCACTTATACGCAGATGATCTTCAGGTTTATATACCCGTAGGTACCCATGATTTCAGCGAGACAATTAAGGCACTGAATGAAGATCTTGCGAGTATCGTAGCGTGGTCTTCGAGAAATTGTTTGGTGCTTAATCCTCAAAAAACAAAATACATCGTTTTGGGCTCGTGTAAACAAATTGCAAGGATTGTTGATCTAAATCCCACTATAAATATATCAGGTGTAAATATTGAACGGGTGGAGGAGGCTCGTAATTTGGGTATTTTGATGGATGGTGGGCTGCGTTTCCAACATTATTTGCTAGAGACGGTGCGTAACTGCTTTTATCGTCTTAAAGTATTATACAGAATTCGAGATCTCATAAATTTGGATTTGAGGGTGATGCTTTGTGATGCACTAGTACTATCTAAACTAAATTACTGCGTTACCGTGTATGGGTCCTGCGTTACAAAAAAATCCCAAAAATTGATTCAGCGTGTGCAAAATGCCTGTGCAAGATACTGTTTTAGAATACCACCACGTACCCATGTCGCGCCATATCTTCAATCTTTTAAAGTTCTAAACATGAGCGAACGTCAAAAACTATACACTGCGACTCTGCTATTTGGAATCATAAAGAACCAAGTACCATCTTACCTTTATAAAAAACTAAAATGGCGTTCAAATAGACAAGTCATGCCGTTTAGAACGTGCGTCCCGCCGCTCATTGTTCCCACCCATAAAACGGCTGCTTTCCGTGGTTGTTTCAAATACAATGCGACCAAAATATGGAATGACATACCACCCCCCATTAGAAATCTTACCTCAATCTACTCTTTTAAATTTTCATTAAAAAAATATATTCTACAAAATAATTACGCGAGTATTTGAAACAGACGCCATAAGTTCAAATGAAATAAAATCAAATAAAATAAATAAATAAAAAATAAAATATGTTATGTTATTTTAAATAGAGTTATAAAAATGAAATTAATATAGTAGGCCGTATCTAGTATTGGCAGCGAGCGTAGTTAGCGAATACATCTGCGGTAGCGCATATAGTTGTTCACATTAGATTGTATTCCGTTTTGTTATTTTTTGGATGACGGTAGAATTTTATTTGTTTGTTTTTATTTGTTTTTTTATATGTGTATTGTATGTGTGTTGTGCATGTGTATACGTATATTTTATTTTGTATTATAATATATTTCATATACAGTTAATATCATAATTATAATTATATTCATACACACTGACACAGTTTCAATTCGTTAATATGAATCTTCTCTTCTTTTTACCGGCTCATTTAGGACCTAGCAGAATCACCAGCGTCGTAGTTCTACTGAGCTGCGACATAATGCTGAGTTGGGTCCTTTTTGCTGGCACAGTACACGCAAATCTACACTCCACACAATATAACACTCCACATCAAGTATAGACTAGTTTGTTTTTCTTTTTTATTATTATTTTTTAATTCTACTATTGTACCTTTGTTGTAAGTTTGTTTTTGTAATGTACTGTGTTTCGGCAAATAAACGAATTATCTATCTATCTATCTATCTACTTGCGTCAAATCAATAAAATAAAAAAATACGAAAAATGGGTGCCTCATGATTTGACTGATCTGCAGAAAGAAACGCGTGTTGAAACATGTGTTGCCTTGTTGAACCGGTACAGAAATGAAGGAATATTGGATCGAATTGTAACATGTGATGACAAGTGGATTCTTTATGATAACCGGAAAAGAAAAATGCAATGGCTGACCCCAGGTCAAATGCCACAACAGTGTCCTAAAGCAAAACTTACCAATAAAAAGGTAATGGTAACTGTTTGGTGGTCTCAGCATGGTGTTATTCACTATAGTTTTCTCCGATCTGGTCAAGCAATAACGGCAGATGTCTATTGTGCCGAACTCCGAACCATGTTGACAAAACTAGCAGTAAAACAGCCCCGACTCATGAATCGATCTTCACCATTATTGCTCCACGACAACGCGAGACCTCACACAGCACGAGAAACCATTTTGACCCTTCAGGAACTGCAGTTAGAAACCATTCGTCATCCTCCGTATTCACCAGACCTTGCTCCAACGGACTACCATTTTTTTCGTGATTTGGACAATTATCTACGTGACAAGAAGTTTTCTTCCCAGGAGGCAGTACAAAATGCTTTCACACAGTTTGTGCAGTCTAGATCGTCGGAGTTCTATCGCAAAGGCATTAATAACCTTCCCATTAGATGGCAGCAATGTATAGATAATAATGGCAACTATTTTGATTAAATAAATTTGTTAAAAATTTAAAAAATAAACAATTTAGATTTTCAGTACAAATTGGCAATTTCATACTTTAACCCCTATTATTATGATACTTCTTATTAGACCATCGTATTTATTGCAAATGATATTTTAAACTGCAACGGAAAAGGACGCGTCGACATTTCCCGCCAAAATTATAGCAATAGCTAAGTTTATTAACTGCCTCCGTGGCCGAACGGTTACCATGCCGGAATACCACGCAGACGTCCCAGGTTCGATTCCTGGGCCGAGAGAACTACTTGTATGGCCTACATTTATTTCTCTCGTGAGATTGGGTGTAATTTGTGGTTGTCCATGGCATACGCGACACAGGGTTTCCCTAGTGCGGGGCCAAATGAGTGTGTGCGTTATTTAAAAAAAAAATGTTAGCTCAACTGTTTTTAACCTACTTCGAAAAACATGGAGGAGGTTTTCAATTTGAGTGTATGTTTTTTTTATGTATGTTACGCGATAACTCCGTTTTGTTTGTGAATTTTGATGATTCTTTTTTTTGTTGGAAAGAGTGTAGGTACCTCAGCAGTGATTCCATTTCAGTTTGTAGAAAATATTCCCCCTCTAAGTGTAGCAAACTAGGGGATGAATCCAATCTCGCACACTTTCCGGTAACCGATTTCAATAGAACTTGGCAAATAGATGTGTAACCGACAGAATCAGTGTTAATAAATGACAACATTAGCGACCCCACTTGTTATTGCAACCACCTCACTGTTTCGTTGTTCACTACAAAGAAAGTGGCAAAAAACGTGTTGCACCTTGTTACATTTTTAAAGATTTTATTTATTTATTCTAATTACAACGGACATATCCCATTACAGTAATTAGCAAGAACAATAATAATAATTTATCTTTTCCACCGCGGGAGAGGCGAGAGTCTAAAATAGATAATGATGATAAAAAAAGAAAAAGAAAATAAAAAACATAATATCGAAGGCAATAGGTACGACCAGGTGGACTCGCAAAACATATTATACATACACATGTCTTAATCGCTAATGTTAACTACCCTAGTCGTCTCAAAGCCTCATAATTTTTTAGATAGAGATACCATAGTTATTTGTTATGCAAGACTGCAAAGATTTTTGACGCTAGTGCTTTAATGCTTGTATTAAAACCTGAGCAAGCGTAGGACGTTTAGATTGAAAATAGCTCAATAATAGATTCCTGAGCTTAGCGAGGTTTTCAAGCCACGAGACGCAAAACAACTTTGCTGCCGAGCGAAACACACAATTTTTCACCTCACTATAGCGAGGAAAATGGTAGATGAAAGAAAAATAATTGAACTATAAAACATCCGTTTTTTAAATTAAAACAAAAAGTTTATCTTCGAATGCGTTCTGAATTTACATCTCATCAATTTTTATTGAAATTATTTTAGTTCTTCATCGAATTAAAATAATTTAACAAACACAATTAGTTATCATTGTTAATTTAATGTACACAAAAATAAGAATGAAATATACCAGCGGACTTATATTACATAAATAAGTAATGTATGATAAGTCGCTTATTTGAACGTGTCATTATTTTCTTTTCTCTCCATCGTCATGTTCGAATTTCAGAAACCTTTTCTACGCAAAAAACGCTTTCGCGAGATTTTTAGGAAAAAGAAAACCTTTCCGAGCTAGTGAGGTGAAAAAAATATTATAAGCGCCAAAAAAGACTTAACATCCATCGTTTTAAGAAAAATTAGCTGTGATACAACCGGTTACGAAATTCGTTATTACCTATATATTAAAATTCAGTTGAGTATCAAGAAATATTTTTAAAAACTCTCTCCTAAGAATAAAATAAAATTTATTTTTTGTGACTCGCACGAAATCCGATGTAAAGGCCCATTTAGATGGAGAAAGTTTATCGCACACTTCGTGACGAAAAATCGTACGCGATTATTGCAAGCAATAATCGCCATAAGATTATCGTATCATAATGTTTACATTCAGGCAGGAACTAAAATCTCGCGATTATGTCATACAAGATTTGCAAGCAACTTAATCGCCTCGACTGTTTACACAGAGAAATAATGTAGTAAGGAGATTCTTGCTTGATAGACATGTCGAAAACTCGTAATTTCGACGTGTCTAAAACGATCTCGTAAGGCATTTTTTCAGGTTCATACGATAATCTTACAAATCGGTTCGAACCGTTTTGAGTGCGAGAATTGCCATTCGAGTTCAGTGATTACTGCGTTATTGACTATGGATATACCAAAATGACGCAAAAATAATTCAAATTTGGAATTGTTGTCAATATTAAGTTGATTGCACTGTATAGAAATATACATATTTTTTTTAAATTTTATGACATTTCTTAACCCAAAATTTATTTTCGTTCTCATTTCATTAATTCTTGTCTTAGAAAAGCAGCGATAATCAAAACACCCTCGCGCACTGCACTCATGCTAGCGACTGGCTGGCACAAAAACTTGAAATACTATTTTTGCTTTCCAGTTCTGTTTACACGGAGACATTCGATATTCAAACGCGAGGCGATTATCGCACAAGCGGACGATCGATAATCGCGAATGTTTAGACGAGGAAAGCTTTTTATATTCTTTCGATAATCGTATCTTCGAGACGAGAAACTCTCTCCATCTAAATGGGCCTTAATGGCCCGATATGTATTGCTGTACTGTTGTACGATATGTACTGCTGTGGCTGAACGGTTACCATGCAGGTCTGCCACGCAGAGGTCCCGGGTTGGATTTCCGGGCCGAGGTAAATACTTGTATGACCTACATTTAATTTCTCTCGTGAGTTTGGGTGTAATTCGTGGTCGTCTATGTGTGCGTCAATGGCACCTGCGATATGGGGTTTCCTTAGTGCGGGCTATGAGTGTGTGCAAAAAAAAATACATGCCCCATTACTACGCACGGTACGCCTCTTTAGCGAGAATGTAAGCCTTGATCCACTGCTTAATTATTCTGAATTTCGTTACACGCTCTTGCTGCTTTGTGATTATACCCAGTAAAAATTTTAATTAAAAATAGCATCGAGCTTTATTGACTGTCCGGAATTGCTATCACAATTATCACCGAGAGTGGGAACTAAAAAACAGAAAAAAAGAAAAACCACAGAAATGGATAGCCTCACTAAGAGTCAAAGAAGTGCTCACTCAGTGCTCTCATTGTCGAAATCACACTCGTATTGAAATGGTCAAGATCAAAAGTATTACATAAAATATTAAAGTGATTGCCTGCACGCCACATAAACTCATTTTGCCTGTAGTTAGTTCGGGCCGGAGATACCAACAACGAGGGATCTAGTGACTACTTCTTTGACTATTAGTGAGGATTTCCACTTCTGTGGTTTTTCTTTTTTTTTATGTTTTGTATAATAAGTTAGGTGAATTGTGCAACCAGATTTCTTTTTATTTGTGAGGATCTTTAAATGGCTCTCAGTTATTATTATTTTTTTAATTTAATTTTAAGCTGTTGATCGTCCTTTAAATAAATAAATAAAATACAGATAAGTAGGCAACTTTTAGTAGCATTAGAACTCCTTGTGAACAAACACATGCATGAGAAATAGTGTAGTAATTCGAATACTAAACAGCTCGCTGCTTTTCAATAATAGTGGTTCAACTAAATTATAGCGTCCAAAAGGCAAAATAGCCCCTTTTTCGAATTTTTCATTGAATTGATATTCAATTATTTTTTATGTGAAATTACTCCACTACTTTGTTATAATTATTAACGCAAAAACCGAACACTTAGAAAAATTCCATCGATCCGGTCAGATTCGAACCGACGTCTTCTAACAAACCGTGGCAGACGTCATGCCAACTAAGCCACGGAACGAACCAGCGGACCTTACGAATTTTTCTATGTGCTTGTTGTTGTATCTTTGCATTTGGTTTTTCAACGACTTTTTAGCCGTAGCGCCATCTATGAGATACGCTACGTATCTATGAGATATTAGCTACTGCTAAAAATTCGTTGAAAAACCAAATATAAAGAAACGAAAACAAGTCCCTTTTTCGAATTATTACTGAGATTTTTGTTCAGAACATGCTAAATTTTATTGTCAATAAGATACCGAGATTTTTATTGGTTAAAATAATCACATGATACCGTTCCTGTGGTCTATGTCATTTAAATTTAGTTGCAGTAGATCTCCTTGTGAAAGAGTTCGTCCAGGGCAGTACTGCCACCTTACTTATTGAGCATTAATAAAACAAATAACCCATTAATAAATTTAACATTATTTATTACATTTCATTACTTACCCATTAAATTGATTTTATTAACCTTTTTTATTTTATTAAATTGAATTATTAATGCGTTCCGGTTTGGAAGGGTAAGGGTGCTGGTGAAATTACAGGCACATGGGATTTGTCTACTTATGTCTCAGGGTGACGGGCGCAGTAGTAGCGATTTCTAAAAGTTTGTTCACCAAATTGATCATTCAGGGAATCGGGCCCAGAACCTCCTTATCAAATTGCCACAGGGCCGACCGTTGCTCCACCGAGGTCGTCAAAGCAATAAATATTAATAAACTACAAATTAATTTTCAAAGTCTATTTGTCAGTTCAAACAAGACTGGTTAAAAATTAACCGTAATCTTAACATCAATATCAAGTTCAAACAGCAATCAGTTTTCAATATAAGTGGATTACAAAACCGTGAGTCGCTTTTACAAGAGCTGTAACTAAGTTAGATGCCAGCCTTGTGGCCTTCAATCTATTGAGTTAACCTATCGAGGTTAAAGGGGTTAGTTTATAATATGCGTATAGTGGCTATTCAACTTTGTGACCCAAGTCGTTAAGGTGGAAATTAACTTTTCTATTCGAACCCATCGGAAGTTTTTTGAATGACGTCTGTAGCGTACGGGACCGTTACCAACCTTAATTTTTTTTATAGTATCAAGCATTGACTTACAATTATATGGACGTCGGGTCCGCGCTAAAAAGTGTCCGCACTTGTAAGGCGCTAAAATCGTATACAGAGCGCGACACTCCGCTTTAGTCTTCATTTGTTCTACGGACAGCGCGATACTGCGATGACATAACAATTTAAATTTCGAATAGGTTGACTTGGGACATTTTTTTCGTGGTTTTTGTATTAGACCCGTCGTCCATTTATTTGTAAGTCAATGGTATCAAGTGACGGGATGAACAAGTTGTGCGCCTGGTGCATATTCGATACGCCTGTCCATAGCAGTTGCAGTGCCACTCAAAAACTTTAAATCGCAAAGATCTGAGGGGTACTGCCGCTGCGTCTATTACCCTGAGACATAAGTTGACAAGTCCGAGTAAGTTGACAAGTGCGTGTAATTTCACCACCTCTTATTCTTCAAAACAGGTAAGTAATACTAACATTACCTACTAGTTGGCTGCAGAAATAGGTGGAATGAAATGGTGCTTTATTTTCTCTTCACTAAACCGGCTTAAGAGTAGCGGCCTAAACGCCCAGTTACACGAGGGGAAAATTTTCGCGCGGCCATCGGCGACCGCCCAGTTACCACGCTTTCACGTACATTAATGGCGAACAGTTAGACGCACGCGGTCGCTACGCGTCGGCAACGCGTTGTATTATTTAGAGGAATTTAAATAAGAGTTAGCGCGTTGCACGTTGTATGGCCCCGACACATACTTGCGCCTTCGACAACAGCCTGTATATGCAATTGGCACTGCGCACTGTAATGCTACACAACATGCCCCTCATAGGGCGTTATCGTTGGCCAATGACCTGATTGCTCATGACCAAAATATTTATTTATTTGATACTAGTGGAAACAAAATGGAGTTTTATAAGGAAGTTTATGTTTGTATTAATCGAATAGGAGTCTAAAATTTATTTGGAGTGAAGTGTTTTTGTAATTTTTATTCTGTATTTTGAATTATCTTTTTTAGTAGTTCTAATCTATGTATGTTTTGGGAAAGTGTAAGTGCATAGGGCTAATGTTGTTGCCTAGTAAATATAATTCAGATTCGCCATTAATGCACATGAAGGCGTGGTAACAAGGCTTTCGCCTCGTGTAACTGGGCGCTTAAGGTTAAAACACAAAACAAAACAAAGATTAATCAAACTGTTTTGTGGGAGACCGGTGCCCGAGGTAGGTATAGAAAAACCTATATTGCGGATCACCGGGCTTCGACTCTGCAGATTAGCAATGTGATTATGGCACTGCAGTTCTGACTCAGGAGAAAAATTAATATATTTCTAAATTATAATAAAAACTATTAGTGCACTAAAGTAAGTATTTAGAGTAAGGTGGAAGTACTTCCCCGGAAAAACTCTCACAAGGAGCTCTACTACTACGGAAATGTATAATATAATAACTGTATAGTCATCCTTAGTTTCTATTGGGATGATTTTACTGTGATGAAATAAAAAATAAATTGTACCCGTGACATTTTTATCTAGCAGAATGGATAGCTAACGTAAGCCACTGACGTCATGAGTTAGAAAAAAATTCATAATAATGACGTACAGTTACTTTTCGCGATTGTTACACACAGGAAATGAAACTGTTTTTCCGGATTTAAATCGTTATACCCAGGATGCTGCGAGAAGCCATTGAAATTAAAAACATCCTAATTTCAACAGGGAAGATGGTTTCTCCGTACTACCAGTTTGGTATCCAGTATTTCCTCTGATAAAAAAATCCCAAACAGACAGAAGACTGCAGTACTAATTAATTTATTTTAGTTTATTCTAATTTTCATTATTAATTAATAATAAATTTAACTTAATAAAAATTCATATTGTTAAAATAAAATAATTTGTAAAACATAATGTAGCGCAGGTAAATTGGAATGTTTCGTAGTAAAATTAAAAATAAGGTAATTAATTAATAGCTTTTGTAACTACAGTGAAAAAATAGGGTGGTTTGCATTAATATTAGACACAACTGGTTGATGAGTGTACCACCTCAGTCAGTCGTGACCATGTTTGTTTGAAAAAAACAAAAATACGTACACTGTTTTGCACTCCTTATCATAAATACCGTAGTAATAAAAGATTTCTATTCTATTCTATTCTAATCGACATTTTAGCGAAATTGAGTTATTAACATTTTTGGGACTAGCAAAACAGACCTATAATTCCCTTCTAACCGGTTTTTTAATCTCTTATTTGTAGTTTATAGTTTATTATTTATAGTTTCAGTTTTATTTGTTAATTTAAATCAGCGTCTCTGATATTTTTTAAGATGACAATAAAACTTTAAATGCCAATGTCTCGTAAGTTACCGTAATAGTTGTTAAAACACTAAGACACATAGAGCACACACGTCTTCTGCGAAGTGTGGCTACAGAGTATAAGGGTATTGAGCATTCAAAAGTCTACAGTGCCAAACACTGTAGAGAAGCTCTGTCATTGAACAGGAATGGCATCAGAATGCTCACTAAAGTCTTAACAGGACACTGTGGCTTGAACAAGCACGTGTCAAATATTGGGTAGAGAGAGAAGAGAGAGCGTAGATTCTGCCATGAGGCAGATGAAACTCCTACTCATCTTCTCACCCAATGTTACCCCTTGATGGGCGTACGAAGCTCCATACTGGGGTAGCACATGCCACAATCAGAGGACGTTAAATCTGTCGGAGCCAGGAAAGTACTTCAGATCTTCAATGCTGTCGGCCGTGACTCCGAACTGTAATTAGTGGTGATCACAATAGATCAGCTGATGGTTGCAGTGATGAGGGACTATATATACCCCGAATGAAGCCACTTTAATAATATACGTTTTCGTTTCATATCGTTGCTGTAACGGTTTCATTTTCTGCCACTTGGATTGCGATACCCTAAAACTTGTCACCGCAAAACAAAATCTTCGTCATTCCGTATCTATATAACCGTCCCAATATGTAAAGATAAGATTGTGGTGCCTCCTTGGCGGCCGCAATATACTGGTAGAATGACGTCGATAAGCCGTTTAAGCAAACAAGTGGGCACATACATGTGGTCACCAACAAAACGAGCGTCATTTTACATCCGCCGTATAACATCATGTTAAGCGACAAACACATTTGTATCACTGTGGCATATCAAAAATCTTAGACACGTATGACAATCGCTGTTTGGAAACAAAACGATCATGTGGTACGTGAGTTGTGTTTTAACACGTCCTAAGATGCGATACATCAAAATAACATAAATACGATTCGAATTAATGACAGTAAACTAAAAAAAAACATAGATAATAAATAGTTTGTGAACGAGTGACGAGCGAGCGACTGCCACCACATCCATTTCTACCGCCAAACTGTAATATGCTGTTATAATTACAGGCACATAGGTTTTGCCAACTTTGTGTTTCAGGGTGACTGGCGAAGCGATACTCAGATATTTGCGATTTAAGGCTCTGAGTAGCACTGCAGCTGCTCCATGGAAAGGTAAAGTGAAAGTACAGGCACATGAGACGTATTATACACATATTATGACTCAGTGTGGTGGAGATAGACAGTGACCCCCAGATTTTTGCGATTTAAAAACTGCGTCGTTGCGTTTATAATCCGCTTTTTTTTAACAACTGAAGGTTCTTACTGAAGGACTGCCCATGCAGTCGTGTAGATTACCACCAGGCGCACAACTTGCCCGCCCCGTCATTTAACAACATAAAAAAAACAAGGAAAATTCGTAATTACGGCAATGGCGGTAGAATTTCTTTTGCTATCCACAAATGATATCACAATTTGGCGGGAACGCGGAATGAATAACAAATTCTTTGGCAATTTCACAGAAAAACGTACTTCAAGACATATTTCGTCACACTGCTGGTTACGAATATCTTTTAACGGTATTACATATTCGGCCATCATTTATCATGCTCTGGCCTAAATACGGGTAGTATGTACAAGTACAGTCAGCGTCAGAAGTAGGTCAGTATTAACACTCAATTTGCCGTAGAGCAAAGATTAGAATTTGCTACGTATAGTTGGCATAGAAATAATTGTACCGCATAATGAGCTGAACACAGGTTGCTCACTAGGTAAAACTCACTATAGTAAAAATAATGAAAACATATAGTGAATAAGTAGTTGCTTTTAGATTAGGTCTTTTGGCATCAGTCCTCAGTCAAAGAAATTATTGCTCGTAAACTATGCAACAAATAATGTGTGTTTATTTGACATAGACAAGTATGTAGCATAGTATATAAGAGAAGTATGGTAACTCCATTCAAACGTAGCAGCTCGGCTTGTATGTGTGCACGCCCGCCGCGCGCCGTGTACGGACACACACTTTCGAATAATCTCGCAGAGTACTCGTGTTGCATAACGCGGGTCTCACGCGTCACAAATTATAAGACTTAAGCGGTCACTCGGTGTTTAAAAAAGTACATAAGATAGTTGTTAAATAAATCACTTTATCTCAGACAACCATTGATTTACAAATAAATGGACGACGGGTCTAATACAAAAACCACGAAAAAAAATGTCCCAAGTCAACCTATTCGAAATTTAAATTGTAATGTCATCGCAGTATCGCGCTGTCAGTAGAACAAATGAAGACTAAAGCGGAGTTTGGCGCTCTGTATACGATTTTAGCGCCTTACAAGTGCGGACACTTTTTAGCGCGGACCCGACGTCCATATAATTGTAAGTCAATGCAGACAACTCTTTATTTCACCTGATACACATCCTTATATTTTTATCATAGACTGTACTGTGTAGTACTGTGTTCCCGCCTGACGTGGCGGGAAATCAGAGGTCGCAAAATTCAAAAAAACACTTGTCGCAAAATGCCGCCAAAGGCGCTGTTACACCACGATTTCGAACACAATAAATTAACAAACTCTTTTTCTTAATCACTATCATAGTAGACCTGTTTATTATTGCGTTTGTGGTAGTTTGAACAAGAGTGCCTTAAATTCAGAATTTCTATTTGATATTATACACGATGTTGGTACAGAAATAATAATTACATAATAATAAGTACTTACTGCATTTAATAAAGGGTGAACACTGTGATAAACAATCGATTTTTTTTAAATTTATTTTTACCTGTGGGTACAACTAAAATAAAAAGGTAACAACCCTACGTTCTGAGCAAAGTGTAGGCATTTACGCGCTAAACTGGCGGGCGGGATTTGCTCTACTTGCTCACAGTATACTACGTATGTAGTTTTAATTTGCAGTTTTAAATATTTGCTGACCGTAGCTAAGTAATAAATCACGCTGTATTCGAGCGGTCGACTTAAAAAGTTTTACCACGAGGATTGTGATGCTTTAGTTTATTTGTTTAGTTGAATTAGCTTGGTCGAGCTTTCTGGAAAACCTGTGGTATATGGTTTTTTGTTATGATACTAAGTGGCGGAACGAACAAATCGTGCGCCTGGTGATAAGCGACACGCCTGTCCATAACAGTTGCAGTATCACTCTTTGTGATTTCAAAATCACAAAGATCCCTGAAACATGAGTTGACAAGTTCCATGTGCCTGTAATAACTGCCTCCGTGGTTGAACGGTTTTCATGCTAGACTGCCACGCAGAGGTCTCGGATTCGATTCCCGAGCCGGGAGAAATATTTGTATGGCCTATTATCTATTTCTCACATGAGTTTGGTTGTCAATGTGTGTGTCAATGGCACCCGCGATTCAGTGTTTCCCTAATTTCCCGTATTGAGTGTAATTTTGTGGTGTTCTATGTGTGGGACCATGGCATCTACGATACAGGGTTTCCCCAGTGTTTCACACGGTTTCACAAGGTTTTCTACTGCTACTACTTTTGAACGTAACATCAAAATATTACGTTTGCTTTCTAACCAAATACTTTAACATCGTTGTGTTTTTAATCCGATTACAGATCCTTAACAAATTTAAATATCCGTGTAGAAATCCCTTTTAAAGAGATTCAAGAGAGTCGTTAACATGAATTATGTAATAACGCTTATTTCAATAGGCACTGTATTTTATTTATTTCCATATTGCACATGTACATTAAAAAAGGCCTTATAATAAAATTTAGTAAGTATGGTACATGTTCCAGTCTGGGTGTAGCAAGGAGACGTAAAAATTAAATATTAAATTATTATACTTCATACTTAATAAAAGAGATCAACGTGAGCTTGACGTGGGTTAATATTGGAATTTTATTATATATTAAAATAGAATGGGCTGTTTCTGTATATTTCTAATTTAGGTTGAGGGAGGATCAGGTTGTACTGGCGACGATTTTATATGAAAAACAATTAAACAATTTCAAAGTTCAAAATAACTTTGTTGAACGTGCAATACATACAAGTCAGGGTGTTTCACCACCTTGATACTCAATTACTTTTTTGAAATTACTCCAATAGATTGTTATAATTTTAGATACAAAAATCGAATACTTACAAAAAATTCTTTCGATGAATACCTGGAACACGCAATATCATTATTGAAAGAAATAAATAAAATTAAATCTTTTATGAATCCAACATAATGCAGAATATTTTCCTCGAAATATCCTGCCGTTCAAACACTCGTAATTAAAATGTGGTCACAAGCGCTTTATGATAATCCCCAACAAGATGCCGTATTTTGCAGGCAGCTGAACACAGGGATGTATTTGGAATTATACAGGGGACCATGCTATTTAATTATTATATCTGACCCTTAAATTATTCTATATATCCGCAGGAGGTTTGATAACCGACGGAGCAGACTTGTTGCAGAATGGCGACTACATCAAAGCAAACGTAGAGACGGACGCCCTGCGGTAAGATGGACGGATGACCTGAGAAAGGTGGCAGAGGCTGGATGCGGGCACCACAGGGGGTCTATATCATAATTACTGTGTAATAAGTTATACTCAACTAATCAAGAGACAACGTTTGACGACCTCCGCGGTCGAGTGGCTTGCACACCGGTTTTCTCTGAGGTCCCGGGTTTGATTCCCGGCCGGGTCATTTAGAAAACTAAGTTTTCTATACTGTCTAGGGTGTGGATGTTTGTAGTACCGTCGTTGTTACTGTGATTTTCATAACACAAGTGCGTTAGTTACTTACGATAAACGATACCCAATCTGCCATTATTCGAAAAATCGTGCCCGCCATCTTGGATTTAGAAATGAGTGCCATATTCGTAATGAGTTCCACCAAATACCCCGAAAATGATACCCATATTGCATTTATTTGAAAAGTCGTGTCCGCCATCGTTTATTCAGATATAAATGCCATTTTCATAAGGATTACAAATCAAAAAGGATCACTTGATATTGTCGATCGACAGCAACGATCGACAAAATCGAGCATATCTGTAAGCACCTGATCGATATCGTCGATCGACAGTAATGATCGACAAAATCGAGCAAATCTGTAGGCACCTGATCGACAATATCGGGCACATCTATGGGCATCTTTAACTTAATGATGAGTTAAGCACGATACAATTTCCCCACTTTTGAGGGAAATGTTATTCCATGGCATCATTATTTGTATATTTGTGTGCGTGCCGACGAGCGTAGATACAAGTTGCTTACGCCTACATGAATTTGATTTTTGCCTCACTTGTGACAGTTCGTTTGATATGAAACTATCATTCTATGCGTTATTATTCTAAGCTTATAGGACTAAAACGACTAAAAGACTAAAAAGACTATAACGACTGGCGCCTCATAGCCTCGGGAGTCGCGTGCCATGAGCCGTATAGCGTGATTTTATTTCTACCCACAAGGTATTTATTTTACAATTTTTATTATAAATAAAAAAGTAAATAAACGTGATTACTTGCTACATACTACTTACGTCTTTTTATTTATAAACTTTGGGCTTAATATGCATTGACATACAATAAATATGGACGTCGGGTCCGCGCTAAAAAGTGTCCGAACTTATAGGGCGTTAAAA
The DNA here is from genome assembly GCF_003589595.1 of Hyposmocoma kahamanoa. NCBI lineage: Eukaryota > Metazoa > Arthropoda > Insecta > Lepidoptera > Cosmopterigidae > Hyposmocoma > Hyposmocoma kahamanoa. The sequence goes on from NW_020653344.1 coordinate 3,302,970, forward strand.
TCGTACACAGAGCGTCATTCACGCTTTATTCTTCGTTTCTTCGACTGACAGCGAAGCAAGCAAAATTAGATAGTACTGCGATGACATTACAATTTAAATTCAACGTTTTAGCTTTTTCATATTCATTTACATATCACTACGTTTAAATAGGTTGACTTGGGACATTTTTTTCGTGGTTTTTGTATTAGACCCGTCGTCCATTTATTTGTAAGTCAATGTTAATAAGCGATAAAATAGGTATAAGTCCTTTGCAACTCGAGTCGTTTAAGTCTTTCAAGTGGTTCAAGTCGTTCAAGTTGTTTAAGTCTTTTGAGTCTTTTTAGTATAACGACTGAGTCTTATTAATTTTTTTAAGCTAACATTTTTCTAAATTTGTAACCAAATTTAAAAAAATATTTCTTGGCCTACCATTTTTTCATTCCATTCTTTATTTTTGTCGTCTCACGTCAAGTTCCATTCGCATTATACATCGTTTAATTTGGTAGAGTAAACTAATACTATAATAATTTGACAGTAATTGTTGCGGATAGATGTCGGACGGAGAATAAGAGCCTTGAATTGGAGAATAGCAAAATAAACCATTTAAATAATTGGTCTTTATAATAACATTTAGGCGCTTTTAATAAAAACGAATTTTCATGCGTTAATAGCCTCCCTTAGTGGTGGTTGATTTTCTTCAAAATTAAATGGGACCACTATGAAGGCACTCTTTTCCCAAAAAAAGAATCATCAAAATCGGTTCACAAATACCGGAGTTATCGCGTAACATACATACAAAAAAAGAAACACACAGTCGAATTGAGCACCTCCTCTTTTTTAAAGTCGGTTAACAAACACAAAGAAAAATTCCTCCGTTCCGACGGGATATGAACCAACGTCTGTCATCGCAACTTGCTACATAATATCAATGACAATATAAAGCACAAAAGGAACGAACTCAATAACAAATTCAGAAACTTTTTATGGCTTCCGGTAGTCAGTCCGCCCTGTCTCAAAGTAACAAGCTGTGTTGTGGTGTATTGTACCATATTGAAGCCGATATGGCTCTATGGCAATAATACCTGGAGATTCTAACGATTCTAGAAGTGATGGACGTGTATAGACGTAAACAAGGGGATCGGCTCAATACTCATCCTAATCCTCTCGCTAAAGCACTGGTTGATGGTGATAACATTAAGGGACCGAAACGACAGCACGTGTTCGATGACTAGGAAAGGCTGGAGCACTGGTTTCCTCGCTGTCGAACGCCAAAAATCACTCAAACAATTAATTATTGTCTGGCGACTGATTGTAAATAATAATAAAGAATAAGCTCACGAGAGAAATGTAGTTCATACAAATATTCATCTCGGCTAATGCAAATTTTTCGGTAGAGCACTAAAATAAGCCTTTTTCACGTCTGTGCGCACGTTGATTAGAATCATGGACGGCAATTTCACTAAGTGCGGCTCTGTGGTGTCCCCGGATATTAGTCTAACGCAATTAGCCATGATAAGGTTTCGCCCGGTTAATACGTTAGATGGGAGAGGGCTCTAATATCCTGATTGAGGTAAAGGCTTATTTGACTTGGTGGTACATGGGCGTTTTCCATCGATTACGATTAAACGTTACATTATACCTATAGATATCTAGCCTTTTTCCGCTTCCATAAAGAAATTGTTATGATTATGTCCGGTCTCTGGTCCGCTACGTTAGTAAAAACAATAAAGATTAGCCATCTTGTACATGCTTGTAAAATGTATATGTAATGAAATGTGTATTAAGGTTTTGGGTTGTGCCGTGACCTAAAGGACAAATATGAGGCTGTAATATTGCTTTAAATGATAACAAAGGACTTAATTTAATAGCTAAATATTTTTTATACATGAAAGTAGTGTTCAAATATAAAATAATTATGTTACTATATTAACTTATAATGTAATATTGTATAGAAAAAATTAATAAACTAGGTTATAACACTTTTGCGCTAGTGGCCTCAAATAATAAGGTTGCCAACAGATGAACTGCACGTCTACAGACAATGATGCAGTCGTGATGAATTCCATGCAATCGCGATATAACTCAATGCAATCTAGACGTCGACTTAATGCAACCGAGACGTCGACTGAATGTAATCGACACATCGTCGACTGACTGCAGTCAAGACGTCACTCAATGTAGTCAAGACTTTGATTGAATGTAGTCAAGACTTCAACAGTCGAGAGTTCAACTGCAAGCGTCGGTTGCAATTGATGTAAGCCATAGTCCGAGAATCAAAAGTAACAGTTGACATTCTTAAGGTGAGATATTTCAACGCGAACCTAGATTTTAGGAGGTGAGAAAATTTTACGCAGATCCGACATCGACAAGCGCTCGATGGCAACTGATGGTGCAGTGGGCGGCTGGGGCGTGTCGTCAAACCGCTGGGCAATTTGCAAATTTTGGGATAAATTTAATAAGAATTTGATAACAATTAGGGCTTCAGTTGAAAGTTAAAATATAGCAGGTTGTCTGTAGTAGTACTTTAAGGGTCGAATTCCAGAACTCTACTCAATACTCAAGTCAGGACTTGAGTATTGAGTAGAGTATTGAGTATTGAGTAGAGGAGTATTGCAGTGACCACTGAAAATCATACTCAAGTCCTTGCCATTAGGGTCGTATTTTCAGTGCTTGAAATCATACTCAAGTCTGCTCAAATCCTGACTTGAGCCTCAATAGTAGAGTTCTGGAATACGACCCTATGAGAAATATCTCCATATACAAATTATGTACAAAGTTAGACATTTTATTCTTATATAATTCGGTTTATATTTTTATTTTAACCTGTTTTCAGGATTTTATATGATTGGATAAAGGACATCCTATTGTGTAACACATTAGCACATTCTTTAGACAAAATAGGTGTAGTGCGTCCTACCGGTCATGACTTACGGAGCCGAGCCAGAAATGTAGCAAGCTGAAGTGGCAGTGGGCTGGCCACATTTATCGCAGAACCGACGAGCGATGAAGTAGACGGGCTCTCGAGTGGAGACCACGTCTCGGCAAATGCAATGTAGGACGCCCTGCAAGATGGATCTGAAGAAGGTCGCGGGTAGTGGCTGGATGAGGAAAACGGGTGATCGGGCACTATGGCGTAGACTTGGGGAAGCTTATGTCCTGCTGAGCTGCTGTGGCTGTAGATTACAATAGGCTGATGAGTTGATGCTTAGGTGTATGGTGTATCGTATAATGTCTTGTGAGACGGTTATTTATGACTAAATATCTAAACAATTTGATCTAGCAAAACAGATTTTCCCGTTTCTCCTGCGGTGGCTTGTCATTATTGTTTTTGTGTCTGATACAACATGATCTTTGTTAGTAACGGCCAAAGGTAAGGTTACTTCAGGGCTTAATCAACGTTTACAAACTTTGGAAAACGTGTGAAATCTCCAACCCCATAAACTTTCTTTTTAGAATTGACCCGAGCTCAGCAGTGGAACATATGGTCGACAATGATATGAACTACGTAATATACTTATATATATTAAATTTGACGATCTCGGTAGCTCTACGGTTTGCACTGTAATTGCATGAGGAGGTGGCGGGTTCAATGTCCTATAGGACCAATGTGGAAAATCAACTTTTCTAAATTGGTCTTCATCTCCATGTTCTGGATTGCTCTAATTTGAGACCAAATTGTTGGTAAGGTGTCTAGCATATTATTATTATTCAAATGTAAGAATTTTTAATATGTAAACGTTAAACTTAATGAGGTCAATTTCGGATTACCGGAACTACGTTTTAATTTGACAGAATTCCCGTATTTCCCGGTGAGTTTCATGTTTACATTTAAAACGGTTTCTGTTGCGGTTGTCTGGTTTTAATTGCCTTAATTCCAGATATAAACTGCCTCCGTGGCCCAACGGTTACCATACCGGACTGCCACGCAGAGGTCCTCGGGTTCGATTCCCGGGCCGGGAGAAATATTTGTATGGCCTACATTTAATTCTCTCGTGAGTTTGGGTGTAATTTGTGGTTGTCTATGTGTGTGTCCATGGCACCCGCGACACAGGGTTTCCCTAGTGCGGGGCTATGTTGAGTGTGTGCGTTATTATTATTATTATTATTATAAATGTTTTTGTACTGTTTAAACTTTAGTGCCTTGGGTTTGTGCCTGTGACCATAGAACAAAAAAAAATCGATGTGCCATAGCCTCTATTATTATAAGGATCGTTGTTGCCTAAACTCACCCATTCTTGATCTGAAACACTACAAAATCTTGATATTGATTAGTCGTAGTTTCAAATTTAAAAAGAAATAACAAATTCTGGATTGTTAATATAATTTAAACTTTACCATGTTGGCATATCGTTGAAAGTCCAATTCCATCAATAATATTGCAAGTTACGACATTTTGATTTTATATTGAAATTTCAATCAATGTGTTGCCATCTAGCGGTAATTGCTGAACGACGACGAATTGGAATTATTAATTTTAGTTCACCAAAAAAGAAGCGACCATATTGCTGGGGTATATAAGCTTTACTTTCGTTTCTTGTAACAAAAAAATAACAAACAGAAAATTGAAAATTTATCAAATTGAGACTTTCCGATATGAAATACTATGGTTAATATTTTTAGTGCGACTGTCCCTTTAGCACTCCAAAAGAGCACATTAAGGCATTTTTCTAGGATTTTAGAGAATTTGTACGAAAGAATGACACAACAATACCACACAAAGCAAAAATGGCAGACTGAGCTCAAGTAGATCTTTCGAGACCTATAGTTGGCACGCGTCGGATACTAACTAACCACTTTTACTGTATTTGTTGTTCTAAGTCTGCCGCATGTTTTAAACCTACCTTCGCAACTACTGTAGACGAATTCATCGCAAGCCAACATTATTTTTGTTAATGACCGGTGATTGTTAGATTTATTAGTGCGCTTGTACTCTTGGGAAAAACAAATAAATATTCTTTAACTATAAACTGCTTAGTAATCAGATAGCCCACACAATAAAAGAGGATTACGATTGCCTGGGACAGAAAGCCATAACAATAATGTGCCAGACAACTAAACCAATTACCTTGTCTAAAACTAGGAAATTGCCTGTGCTATGAGTGCCACAACAGGCCCATATCTTTCTACTTAAGTTTTGATTACGGTACCCCTTCCTTTCAACCTCTTAGTTACACCTATGCAAATACTGAACTCCTTCGCCGCGAATAAAGCCGGAACGGCTTTTGTGAGCGAAGCTTATAATTAGTAAATAAGTATTTTTCTTGCATTTCGGTCAATAAAAAAAAGTAGGCATGAAAATATTCGTAACGTCTGTTAATTCGTTCCGTAGCTCAGTTGGGAGAACGTCTAGTATGGATTACTTGAAGGCGCTAGTTTGGAGGAATCTTTCATAGTGTTCGATTTTTATAATGAAACTAGTGGAGTAATTTCACAAAAAATAATCGAATATCATGGTAGTGAAACTTCGTGACATTCAATAAAATTAAAAATTGTATAAGTATAGGAAATGAAACTATTTTTTCGGATCTAATCACACATATTTGTTTTTTCAAACAAACTAACGATTCTGGCCCTTTATAGGTCCCTTTATGGTCACGGCTGACTGAGATGGTAAAATCATCAACCAGTTATGTCT